>NC_056728.1:417926166-418083003 GCF_019279795.1 Protopterus annectens | reverse complement strand
GTTTTTTTTTAATTCAAGCAGTTACTAATTTTTCTGAACATTAATCAGAAGGAAACAAATTCCCTAAAGGGGTATTTATCTAAAAATCATTTACTAGGAACTCTGGAGAAAAATGAGCCAGCCAATGGACTGCAAGTGCCTGATAAACAGAGTACAGCAACAAACTATAAAGAACTGAAGATGCTACTGATGGACGCTCCTCTTATGCAAAGATGTCCAGATATCAGCCCTTAGACATTCGTTGGCTAGAAATGCTGAAAAGTCTCTGGTAATCGGGCTGGTCAAGGTCTTCTGCATGGCAGGAAGTCCCAAGTACCAGTACTGCAACACTGACTACGAAGAACATACATTATTGTCTAAGATATTGTTTCCAGACTGTTTTTGCTCAGCAGGTGACAATGCAGCAAACTTATCCAAAGTATATATACACTACAGCATAAATGTCCACATAAAACACTGGCGACAGCTTCTTTCCCTGAGATTAAAACTACTTAACTAATTTATCTAAAGGGACTCTGTTTGATGAAGACAGACTTTTTTACTGTTAGAGGTCAATGGGGACAGTGAAGCAGAGTCCACAGATAAGGGGGCTTGGAGGCCAGGCATAGCAGAGCACACCCTGAATTTCTGTAACACGTTGTTACAGACTCATTCAGCAGAGAACTGTAAGCTTTCCTAAAAACATCCTCCAAAGCTGGGATCAATGTAGGGAAAGCCACAATGTCCTAGGCCTCATCCTCCAAAAGATCATATACCCTGCTGATCTTAGGGGCAGACAATGATTGCTCCCAATTGAATACATCTCTAAATCTAGGCAGCATTTGGGAAAAATAAAACATCTGTTTGGGTTTCCAAACCTGTTCGTCCTCAGAAGATCAGACTCTGATAGTTCCAAAACATCGGATTCCAGATTCCCTTCAAAATCAGGATACTTGGGTGCTTGATCTGGGGTGGGAGTGCCAGCGTTACTCACAACCCAGGTCTGCACACTGCAACCAACTGCCTGAATAATAGATCTAGGCTTACCTACCAGCTCAGGTGGAAATGCAGTCAGACTGTTGCCCTGCACTGAAGTGGGTCTTCTGTCTTTTTGCATGCACTATACTTTGTTCATAGGTTCACAGATAAACACAAGGTGATTAATCTTTAGGCTATTATAAGCCTAGCCAATAACCAGAAGTCAGACTCAAACTTTCTATCTTGTATTTGTGAGGTTAAGACCTTAAACATACTAGTGAGAGAATTCCGAGGTGGTGGTGGTGGGGAGGACTAAAACTGGTAATACATTCTGCATGCTTGATTTCTCCTGCATCTAAAGAGGAGTTTGATTCTCAAATACCTGAATCGGGTAATGGTACAGCCCCGGACGACATGTCTGACCCTCATGCTCTCACATTTATGATCCCAACACCACAATGGGGTACCAGGAATCAAAAGAAGGTGAGTGGTCTGACTGCCTGACAGACTACTATGAAGGCACAAGCCATAGTCTGCATCATTATATTTATTGATTTATTTCTTTGTTTTTTTTTAGAAGCATAAGGGGTGGTTGGGGGAGCATCGTTTTGGAGTCCATCAAGTCAGGGAACAATAAAATTAGCTAGATCAATGCCACACACTGGCTGCATGGTCAGCCCAGTAAAAAAATGACAAACCTACTACTCTTCCTCTAAACAGTAATCTGAAGTATATTTCAGCAACAATACTATTCTGAATACTGCACGGAGTAAAATGACAGCTGTTTCAGTAACAGTTCAATGCACAAAATACATGTCACAAAAGTCCCCAATGTTAATGAACAAAAGCTAGTTTCAGCCCCAAATAATTAGAAATACAATGAAACAGCCTTAGACAAGGAACAAATATAAACTTCAGAAAAATTCCTGCCAGAAATGTTTAACACATAATTAAGAAAAATGGTTTAAAAAGTTGTAAACCTGCTGAATCCCATCAAATAATCAACCTCAAAGGAAACAACTGCAAAACAAGTTTTCCTGTCAAAACTTTCAAATGAAGCTTATAATCAATAGAAATAACACAAGTGATTAACGCAAAGCTCTGGAAGCATTAGAGAACGAGAGGAACTGTACTAAAACCTTAGTATAGAAACTCAGTTAAACATTCACCAATGGCAATACAATACATTGCAAGGGTTAAAAACGCACAGAAACCAAGAATTAGCTTAAACTAAAAACACTAAATCTTATACTGCAGTTAAAGTAAAAACCCAAGTACATAACTTCCAATGGGAAAAAAAAGCAAGACGGCAGAATAAAACAAAAGCGTAGTAACCATGCAACAAACAGCAACCAATAATCAAAATATAAAAGCCTTGGGTTCATGTAGCCTCAATTACCAAAACCCTTAAAACACAAAAACAAGGTCTAAAATCTTCCATATTTTATTCCAAACAAAGCATCGAGAGCTTTCGTCCATAGCTATATGGCATCACCCATAAGAAATCTAGTCAAGGCACAAATGCTGACACATAATTAATCATTACTAGTTGGTAGCCACAATTAAACAAGTAAAAAATTAAAAACGTGAAATAGGATCATAAAAATACATTTAAAGAAAGCCAAAGTGTTTAAATCAATTGCTCAGTAACATTGTGCAAATATGTGAAGAATTATTTTATTGTTAAAAAAAATTTGCTATTACAAAATTATATAGTCTTCTGTTCACAACTTATCCACCCTCATTTTAAGTAAAGGATAAACAGAAATATTCTCATTTAGATGGGGAAGGAGATGAATCTAACCTAATTTGCCAAACAAGTTCTTTGTAGTCAGTTCTTGTTTCCCACTGCACCCCCTAGTATCCATAGGTATCCTTTCCAACTTGCAAAACTTAAACTTATCAAAGGCAGTACCATGTTTGGGAATGTTTATAAAGGGAGTTATTTTAATTTCTTTTCTTTATATCACAGACATGCTTGTAATCCGCGGTGGTGCAGCAGTAGCGTTGTTGCCTCACAGCAAGAGGTTCTCTCGTTCGATTCTCAGCTGGAGTGCAGGGAGTGCCTTCTGTGTGGAGTCTGCATGTCCTCCCCGCGGTTTATTGGGCGTTTGAAAGACATGTGTAAATGGGCGTGCCTTCGTTGGAGGTTCCACTGTGGTGACCCCTAACCGGGAAAAGCCGAAAGACAAAACAATATCACAGACATGTTTGTAAATTCTTTTACTAAACTTGCATTCAGTGGTACCCATACCGAAAGACTGACCTTTATCACAAACTACTAACTAAATAACTCCCTTGGTATCACAGTTTCCTTTACTGGGAAAAACTCTAGTTTTATATGTGTGTGTGTGTCTGTGTGTATATGTGTATATATATATATATATATATATATATATATATATATATATATATATATATATATATCTTTGAAAAAATAATGGAATCCTGTTCTCTAATGAAATGATAATAACTACATCTTGTCGTACCCTTGCATCGAGATTGGCCTCTGTTCTCCATTGGGAACGGATGATGGTTTTCCAAAATTCTCTTAATACTTCTGTTTACGCTATACACAAAGTTGGATGTTTCAACTACTACTTTCAACACCTCATCATCGGTCTTTAATATGGACCAGTTCTTTTTGATAATATTTTTTTAATAAGTATACCCACTTCATTAAATCTAACATTCACTGAATTTGAATAGCATGATGTAATTGGAGCTGCTAGTGGTTGTTCCCTAGGTAAACCCAAAATGGGGAAATAAGAAGTTATGTACCTACCATAACGTTCCATGTTAGTTGTCTTCTCTCGCCTTCTTTCTTGCTTGATGGGTTCGGAGCCGATCCCTCGGCTCCGACTCGGCACTTGCTAAGCTCGAGAGTCTCTTTCACCAGCTCGAGGCAGCCCCATATCCCATGATGCAAGGCAGTAAATACCCAGATCTCGTTTGTTGCCAAAGGGCAATAATACCAAGCATAAAATACTTCCCAAAGGAAGAAGAAACTTACAAATGGAAAAAGGACCAGGTCTGAATGGTCTTTAGCATAAAAGTTTCTTATACAAGGTCTGTCCAGGCCAGGGGGAAGGAGGGAGGGTCAAGAAAGAAGGCGAGAAGACAACTAACATGGAACGCTATGGTAGGTACATAACTTCTTAATGTTAAGTTGTCAATCTCGCCTTCATTCTTGCTTGATGGGACCGGCCCCTAGCACCTCTATCCTGGGTGGCTCAATGGAACAAACTCTTGAGAACTGTAGAGCCAAAACTGGCCCTGTTCCTGGAGGCCAAGTCCAATTTGTAATGGGAAACAAAAGTGTGAGGAGTGGCCCAAGTGGCCGCTGCACAAATAGTGTCCAAAGGCAGTCTAGCTTGAAAAGCTGTAGAAGTAGCTAAACTCCTAGTTGAATGTGCTTTAGGTTTTGAGCACAGCTGTTTTCCCCTGATCGTATAAATTTCAGTGATGACCAAGAAAGCCATCTGGACAAAGTCACTTTAGAAACAGGAAGGCCTTTTTTATTATCCGCATAGGAAACAAAAAGTTGATCAGATTTTCTAAATTTTTTGTTCTGTCCAAATAATATCTGAGCTGACGGTGGACGCCAAGATAATGTAGCTTTGTTCAGCTCTATCTGAATAGTTAGGAAAAATACCGGAGATCAATGGATTGATTCAGATTTTTTTGAAGCGACCTTAGGTAAAAAGGATGGATTAGTTCTCAAAGATACTCTGTCTTTGTGAAAAATCAAATAGGGGGTCGAACCGAAGAGCATGAAGTTCAGACACCCTCCTGGCAGATGTAATAGCCACTAGGAATAAAGTTTTCCAAGAAAGAAATTTCAGGAACAAGAAACAGCTGGCTCGAAGGGGAAGAATTAAGGATGTCAGCACTAAATTTAGATCCCACTGAGGAGGAGGATTCCTGATTGGAGGCTTTAGTAGGAAAATTCCTTTCAAGAAGGCCCTGCAGAGCCTATGGGACATAATATTATGATCTGCTATCCCGACATGAAAATTAGAAATAGCAGCCAACTGAACTCTGACTGTGGAAGAAGAGGAGCCTGCATGAAAAATCTCTGCTAAGAAGTCCAGAACTGCCTGAACAGGGCAGTAAAAGGATCAATATTTTGGGCCTTAGCCCAATAAGAGAAACGCTTCCATTTGCTTGTGTAAATCCTCCTGGTAGAGGATTTTAGTGAAGCTACTATGATGTCTCTAACTGGGTTAGAGATCAAAGGAAGCCTGGCTAAGGAAGGAAGTGGAGCAACCATGCTGTGAGGTTGAGAGAGGGATTGACCGGTGCAGCTGACCGGATTGGTGAATCAGTAGATCTGGCACTGGGTCCAGATGCCACGGCTGCACCAAAAGGTGATGATGGAGGAACGGAACCAAACTTGTTGAGGCCAGTAAGGGGCAATGAGAATCAATTTGGCTCTCAAACGGTAGCTTTCTGGTTCACCTGCGGGATCAGAGGAAATGGTGGAAAGGCATAAAGAAGTCCCTGGGGCCAATCCTGGGTCAGAGCGCCTCTGGGGGGATGGCCTGATAGAGGGAAGAGGCTGAAGAAGTCTGGACATTTGCTGTTTTGGGGAGTAGCAAAAGATCGCAACATGGACGACCCCATTCCAGAAAAATCTCTTCCGCTATAGATTGCTTGAGAGACCACTCGTGAGGCATGAGGATAGCTCTGCTCAATCTGTCCGCTATAATGTTGGTTTTCCCAGGGATATGCATTGCTACCAGAAACCGATGAGAGGAGATCGCCCATTGCCAAAGTCTGAGCGCTTCGACACAAGGGTAGGACTTGGTTCCGCCCTGTTTGTTGATATACCAAACTACAGACATGTTGTCTGGGTGGACGGCAAGTGTCCCTACGGGAAGAAAGTCGCTGAGGGCTTGCAACGCTAAAAGCACTGCTCTCATCTCCAGGACAGCTATGTGCAGATGGTACTCGAACGCTTGCCACGCCCCATGAACCATCCTGCCCTGATAATGACCCCCACCCGATCAGGGAGGCATCCGTGGTGACAGTGGCTATCGGGACGGAGGTACAAAGCACCTGCCTTGGTGAACCTGACACGATGTGATCCACCAAGCAAGATGCTCTTTGCATGTCTGTGTCACCAGAATCTGGTGACGATTGGAAGTTGCTGGTATGACCACTGTGTGAACAGCATCCACTGAAGAAGGCGCATGTAGAATCGAGCCAGGGAAGAAGAGTAATGGCCGCAGCCATGAGACCTAATACCTTTAGAACCATTCTGGCCTGTATTTTCTTGCTGGCCAGAATGATCCTGACATGAGTCTGAATGTCTGAAACTCTTTGTTCTGTAAGGGTAGCTGACATCCTAACAGTGTTTAAGTTTGCCTATGAAGGTAATAGACTGGCAGGGCGATAAGGATGACTTTTCAAGTTGATTGAGATGCCCAAATGAGAACAAAGGTCTATTGTGTAATCCCTGGCTTGTATAAGCTGATGCCTGGTGGTGGCTGACAGGAGCCAGTCGCCGAGATACGGAAACACCTGGAATCCTTGACGCCTCAGGTGAGCCGTGACCACTGCCATGCATTTGGTGAACACTCTGGGGCTGTAGTGAGACCAAAGGGCAGGGCTCTGAACTGGAAGTGACTGGACCCCAGCCGAAAGCGGAGAAATCTCCTGAGCCGCTGTGAATTTTGATGTGATAGTACGCTGTCCTGAAGATCTATTGAGCACATCCAGTTGTCCTTCTGTAAGAAGGGCAGAATTGACTGAAGAGTGACCATTCGAATCTTGTCTTCCTGACAGACTTGTTGAGTCTGCTGAGATCCAATATTGGTCTCCAGTCTCCTGCCTTTTGGGGACCAAAAGAACCTTGAGTAGATTCCGGCTCTGAATGGTCTATTGTAACTGGCTGAATGGCTCTTTTGCTGTACTTATGCGATTTCTTACTCTGCAATGTCCCTTAGATCGCCTGGTACATCTGGAAGCAAACTTGAGGGAAGGGACTTTCCTCGAAAGGAATTATGTAACCCTTGGATATGATCGACTGTACCCATCTGTCTTGAGTGAGGGAATGCCAGACTTGTGGGTACAGTGATAATCTTCGCCCGCCTGCCTCCAACGAGGGACAGCCGGGCGACACCACAGGGATGCTGAAAAGGCTTATCAGAGAGAGGCTCCTGTTTCCTGGTTCTTCGGACCCCTCTGCCTCTAGAGCGGCGCCTGTTGTTGTTACCCCCTCTGCCGCTAGGGGTAAACTGACCACGCGAGGCCGGCGTGACGCTTTCGGATTTACCGAACCTCATCTTCCCAGCCTTCTGCCCTTTGGGATAAGGCCTAGAAGGGGTGGAAAACGGACTCCAACAGCAGAAAGAGTCTTGCCGCCCTGCTCACACCTGGTCAAGGTTTCTTCACCTGAGGGCCAAACAAAGCTGACCCATCAAAGGGAGAATTTGTGAAGGACGCCTTAAAGGGATCCTCAAAATCACATAGCCGCATCCAGGCTTGGCGCCTAAGAGCCACACCTGTGCCTGCGGCTCTACTCGCTCCATCCGCAGCATAAGATATTAGCCGCATGGAGGAGTTAGCAATGGAATTGAGGGTTCCTAGCTGCGAAGCAATCTTTTCTTGAGCCCCTGCAGCTGTAGAATCCTGAACTACTTCTCCCAGCTCCTTGAGGATATCTCTTTGGAGTCTGGTGAAGTGACATAGGTAATTCAGCCAACGCATAGGAAAGGTCGCTGAGGAAAACATCCGCCACTGCATCTATCCATGGTCCTAGAGTCCTTATTAGGAGGATGGACGGGCACGGAAGGATCTGCAAGTTCCTTTTGGTGGCCGCAGCCACCACCATGGCATCAGCGGGACACCCTTGGTAAGGAATTGTTTGTCACTAGGGCAGTGATAAATTTAGAAGGCCTCCTAGGGACTGGCTCTACAGAGTCAGGAGCTGCCCACGCCTTCGTGCAATAACCTGCATAAGGGGTCGAAGGCGGAGACACCCAGGAGGTGGAGGGCCGAGATCCAAACGCCTCTAGGTATACTGACTCATCCTCAGAGGGATTGTTGGTGGGCCAGTTTCCCTCTGTTTCAGAAATTCTAGGATGTCTGAGAAGGAGACATCCTCAGAGGGGATCTAGGGGATCCCTCTGACTCATCAAAGTCAGTATCCCAAGTGACAGACTCGGGAGTCTACATGCTTCCTCTTACAAGTCCTCTTCCTAGGAGGATCTCCAAACATCAGGAGAATCCTCGGAAGAGGGGAAATTCCCAATGGGGAAACCTGAGGCGGAGGATCTCTGGGTCCTGTAGCAAGAGAAGTGTCAGAGATGTCAACAGGTACAATAGAGAGAGGAGCTACGGAACAGACTGCTGACTGATACCAGTGGCCAGTACACTCTTCATCACCTCAATGCTCCCTCCCAGGCAGGTCCGAGAGAACCCGCCCCAAGAGCTAGGAACCCAGGGCCACCGAAAGGGAAGTCTCCGAGGCAGATGTCGGAGCCGAGCTCACCAAGGCCGAGGCTCCAAGGGGAAGAGCGGGCTCGGACAAGGGTCCGATGCCACTCACCCCCTCGGAGGAGACCATGGAAGCCCGACCACGAATCCCTCTAAGGAAGAGGAGATAAGAGTAGAGGCTGAAGGAACAGAAGGGGTATCCGTCCTCCAGCCGTAGCAGTAACCATTCCCGAAGACTCCAACTCCAAACTCTGGGGTAGAGTTGAAGGAGGAACAGTAACGGGTGTGGCCAACAGTCGTCTGTTGAGACGGACTGTGTAACATTTGGGCCAGTACCTGTGACTTGAGTAATCTACTGACCACTCTCTCTAGGTCATGGTCTGATAACCTGGATGACCTTGAAGATCGGCTCCGATGGCTCCGTTCCGATAGAAGAGGTGAAGCCGGGCGCCGAAAGTACCGGCCCCAAGGAAGGAGACCTCGCCCTCTTCCTGGAATGAGCCATCGGAGCCGATACAATAGATCCTGTCGGAGCCGACTTCTCGGAGCCGACAGAACGTCTCGATGTATCGGCTCCAGCCGGAGCCGATACAGCCACCAAAGTAACGGTGTCGGAGCCGATCGGAGCCGACACCGATGCCTGTGCCACATGGGTGTCGGAACCGATCGGAGCCGACATCGGCGGTCAACAGATTCGCACCGATAGCCATCGGCGCCGAAAGCTTTGTCGATCCAGAATCGGCTCCAGCCGGAGCCGATCTCGACTCAATACGAGTCGGAGCCGAGGCCGCAGGCTTAGAAACAGAAGCCTGGGCTTTGGCAGGTTTAGTTGATTTTGGTGGAGCCGACTTAGCCGGAGAGCCCTCCGGCTTAAGAAGGCCCCTAAGAATCAACTTATTACGTCTCTCCTGCAGGACTCTCTGGCTGAAGGAGTGACAAATAGCACAGGAGTCCTGCAGGTGAAGAGGGCCCAGACAATACAGGCAAGAAGTGTGACCGTCTGTCAGAGACATCTTCTGACAGCACGAGTCACACTTCTTAAAACCCGAGACCCTCTTCTTAGACATAGTGTTGAGACACAACACACACACACACAACACCAGTCTAAATTAACTTACACAAAATACCAAAAAGGTATTCTATAAAATCCAACACACACACACCCTAACAGGGGGGGGGATGGGATAGGGAAAAATTGACTAACAAAAAATTAAAGGAGACAGGAAAATTCTGTCAGAAAGGGTAGAATATAACTTAAAACTATCAATAAAAGAGTTTTTTGACTAAAAAAGGGGCTTAAATCACAAAAGTGAACAACTTACCAGGAGCTGGTAAAAAGAAGACCTCCTAAGCGAAGCGGCAAACGAGATCTGGATATTTACTGCCTTGCATCATGGGATATGGGGCTGCCTCGAACTGGTGAAAGAGACTCACGAGCTTAGCAAGTGCCGAGTCGGAGCCGAGGGATCGGCTCCGAACCCATCAAGCAAGAATGAAGGCGAGATTGACAACTTAACATTATTTGTTATCCCTATCGCTGACAACTTGTTTTTTAATACTGTTAAGCAGGTCAGGTGGATAGCATCTCTCCAAGAACATATCCCTCATCCTGTTAATCTCTGCCAAAAAGTCTTCATCTCTAGAAACCATACATGCAGCTCTAATAGATTTGCCCTTTAACTAGATTCTTTTAACATGCCAGGGATGGTTAGTCTTCTAACTTAAGTAACAATTCGAGTATGTACATTTTCTGTATATCCTCAAAACAAAAGTACCATCCTCCAGACTTAGACAAACATCTAAAAAAAATGTAGAAAGAGTTGTATTATGTTCGTGGGTAAATCTTAAATCCATAATATTAGAAATGTACTGTAAAAACTGGTTAATGGAATCTACATTGTTTTTCCAAAAAATAAATATACCTACAGTCCTAGAAGGGAGAAGCTAGTATGTGCTTTTTCTCCTAGGAAAGCATTACAAGGTTATCATAAATGGGAGCGCATGCTGCTACCATAGTTATCCCCTGGACCCGTTTGTAGAATTCTGTTTCAAAGTATAAAAAGTTGTTGTACAGCATAATTTCCATTACTTCCAACACTATTTTGATGTCCTCTGTGTCTAATAAGCAGTGTTCAACTTATGTGTCGTGAAAGTAGTTTAAGCCCATGTCATGATGAATACTTGTAAATAAGTAAATAACAGACTGTAAGAAAAATATTGTTAGGCTGTTGGTTACGCTGGATTTCTCTTGTGGTTAAGAGTTTGTGGTCATTCTGGCTTTGCTCATGTGCCCAAACTCCACTTAGTAGTAGTAAATCCAGCATATTCCACTTCATAAAAAGGCATAGTGCTAAGTTTGGTTCTTTTGTTGGCACTGGACTTAATGATACTGCTCACTCCGGGAAGACTGGTGGTGTTTAGGTAATTTTAACTGCTTAGGAGGCAAGTGCCAAATTAAAGACTGAATTATTGCTGCTCTGAATATTGAGATGGATTTGTTAATGAGCTAACTAGTTACACATTAGCAATGAGTTTATAAGTGTATACAATCGATTGAACTAGCACATATTAAAAATCACTAACGATGAATAACGCAATCTACCAGTGTGCAAAAAAAGAGGGGTGGATAGAACAGAAACTAGACTCTGGCTACAGTGCATTTCATTAGCATAAAGGCAAAGAAGCCGCACAGGAGGATGGGAAGCAATATGATTTTATTTTTTAACTATGGTTCTAAGATGTTAACATCAGGCTTACACTTAGAAATTCAGCTTTCTATTGCAGCATACTTAACATTTACTACAAAGGTAAGAACTGTCCTAATGTCATTACTTACAAGCAAGACCGTTTCCAAGTATGGACAGGGATAAGCAGTGCATTACACAATATACCACCACCAGACAAAAGACAGGTGGGCAGTTTCGAATACCTTGGACAACTACTCTGCAAAATAAGAATACAAGCAACTGTGCAAGACCTCAGTTCAGGTCAGAAAAGAATACAGCAAACACAGCTTAAAGTTAACCACATTGACAGTGAAACTGGTAGATATTACACCATGAAAAATGAAATGAAGTAGAACAGACAGCAACAATTAAGCAATAAGAGATAAGGCAGCAGAAGAGCGGAAGAGATCAGTCCGAGTGTGAAAGTGAATGGCAGCTGCTAGTTAGCCATAAATACACGAACAATGCACTACCAGTATGCATATCTGGTTAGGACAATAACTTGTCAGGACTTTCTCTCTTTCAGTTTACTCAAATGTGATAAGCAATCTCTCCTCTCCCTATTCTAAGAACTTTGTTAATAGAATGGATTATTTACAAAAATGTTAACTTAATGCTGCTAATATTAGGACTCTGATTCATACCCCAGTTAAAAAACATTCTCTAACTCTTAATAGTCAATACAGATGTAGATTAAGGAAATTGCAAAACCATGTATCTATCATCAAACCAAATAGTAAAGTGCTGGTGTCATGGGAAGAGAAATGCCTGAATGGAACATTTAGTGGAAGCTTAGTCTACGCTTAAAAAAAAAAGTTGATTTGAAAAGCCTGAATTTTCAGTGCAGCTTCAGAACTAAGTATGCACAAAAACATTATATGGCAGTCCTACACCGGAGTAAGACACAAGTTGAGAAAAACATTACCTCATTTTTGTGACAGGCTGCTGGGCAATTGTACAGAAACTTGGCTGACAGATTAGATACTAAATGAAACTACAGATTAGCTTCCTATTGTTGTGTCTATGTATTAACCAACAAAACAAAAAAGATATTACAAAAAATGGAATAAATTCTTTCACATATACAAGATGCCTTTCAAAGTACACAGCTGTAGGTCATTATGCAGAAGGAAACCTTACTAAAGTTAACTGTACCCTGCTTTTAAATGTTGAATCATGCTATTTCACAATCTTTTCAAGAATGGAGTCTAGAAAAAATGGATGACTTAGTTTCTTTCCAAAGCCTGATGGCTGAGGGCACTAGATTTACCTGCCAATAAACCCTTTTGCTTTAAAAACACATCTGCGGTATTTATTAGTTTGGCAACAGCAATCTTAAAGACGGATGAAATAAAAGTATATTAAACTGTAGAATCTGCAAGAAATCAGAGCTCTGAACGAAGAGCCTTTTGTTCTTTAGTTGAATGACAGTCTTACGTAAAAAGAGTAATGCAGTGGAATTCTCAGAATTCTTTTTTTTTTTTTTTTAAAGAAACATCTTTATTAAATTATCATGTATGACAGAGGCCATGTTACATTTATATAAATGAAAATAACCCATAGTGACAACTTTAGTTGCAAACATTATACATTCCAAATCATGTGACACAACTGTAGCTGCAAACATTACACATCACTAACACATCCAGTCATTGTTAGTTGACCATTACTTACCTCATTCAAATCCTGCCTTCTTTTAAAACTTGTTCCTCCTCTGCACGTACTGATCCCACATTTCCAATTTTTTCCTACGTAGTTTGCTCCTACCCTTTTCTAAAGTTTCCAGTAACAGTTGTTTTATCTGTTACTATCTTCACTACTTCTAGTAAAGTTGGTTTAGACTTCAATTTCCATTTTCTAGCAATTGCTTTTTTGGCAGACATCATAACTAGACTCTTCAATGCCTTACTATGTCTAGATAATTCTGATTCTGTATCATAGCTCAAAAAATACATTTTCCCAGTTCCTATCCACTCTCCTAGCAGTGTGCAGGAAATCCCTAAAGTCTGCCGACTCATTACACTCCCAGAAAATATGTTCTAAATTACCTCTTTCTTCCCATCACATTGCCAAGATTTGCTGTCTACCCGAGGAAAAAGTCTTTGCCTGGGGTATAAAAATACCTATGTAAACACTTCCAGGTAAAGATTCTAAGTCTTCTAGATTTTGTTGCATACTTAGGAGACATACATATATATCCCCCAACTGTTTCTTTGTGAATTGCTTATCTAATCTGTCTTCCCAATTCTTCCTAACCTCCTCTGATTGATAATTCCCAGAATTCTTAAGAAACTGCATAAAATCAAGAACAAAGCAGAGTAATTCTCAAAATTCTTGAGAAATTTAGTAAACCATAAAAATAGTTCTGTATCAGCATTTTTGTGTTCTGTCTCGGCTCCAGAATTCATTTATATATTTACATATTAAACATTAATGCATACTTGAGTTCTGAAATGTCTAGACTCAGAATCCAAGCAGCTAGAAATAAATCTTGTTCACACTCTATGTCCATAATTTAAACACAGCACAATATGTTACATCTCTATAGTATTTCGTTTAGTAAGATAACCACTGATGATTAAAGGATGTTAACAGGCCGAGACCAAGCCTAAAGGCCCACAAATAAGACTAGGCAAGGACATGTAATCCAGGCATGTCTACATCTTGATATCCAAGATTAATTGAATTTTAATATGAAATAAAGTGGAAAAAAATGGTGGGGGACAGCATATATACCTATATCCAATTATCTGAACGCCGCCAAGTCTAGCAGGCAACAGCAGACATGCTGTTAATCAAATCTGCTTTTCATTTTCTTAGTCTTGCTTCTATTGCATTTCAGTAAATTCTTTAACGTAAATGTAATGGAAGTGTTTTAGCAATATTAGAAGTAGCCATATGCATACCTCTCAACCACTTACCTTTAATCAGATCTTTCTGAATTTATCTTCCTTTTTACAACTTGTTCCACTGCTCTGACTTTCTTTTGATAGCTCAGATTTGTGCTGTTTCATTGGTTCAGTTGTAGAACCAATGAGAGTGGAGCTTGTGAAAGGCATCACCTTGCTAGCTGGCTTTCACCTGCACTGTGCTATTGGTCAACCAACAGCAAAGTGCAGAGAGAAAAAATGGACCAATAATATAGTCTTCAGGCCTTTTAATAGTGGCATAGTAAGTGGTTTAAAAATCATTTCAAAAGGAGTTAGAAATTAACAGATTTATCAGGATTTTTTTTCTCGTCCATCTTTTGTAATCTATGGCTTGTTTGGGTTCCTTCTTCAGCTGCTCAAGCTTTCTTTTCAGAGCAGACTGCATGGGCGGTAGTTGCCAATTTGCTGGCACATGCTGCCATTACAGTAACAGTTAGTTTACTAACAATACCGTTCTTGACTCTCCTTTAGATTGGCTGCCTTAGTAACTAATTTCTTCAGGGCCCCACTACTGTCCTTATGCAGATCAGGCTTCAGTCCTGAAGGGCTCAGGTGTACAGTGTAGAACAATTGGATTTATTACTGTTGTTAGTACTTCTTGCTAGACCATTTGGTCCATTGCTAGAAAGAACATTTGTCTGGTTTGCTAACTCCTCTCACCATGTGGGTTTTTAAAATCCTTTGTGATGAACAACCGCATATCTCAATCTACCTGATCTGAAGTTGCTGCTGCTGTCTATTAGTTCGTGCCAACCTTACTGAAAGAGCACGGAGCCAAAACAATATCTTTCACTAACTAAAACAGTATCAGTATAAGACTACAAAAACTCTTTCATTTTGACCAATATCTTTGGTCTTTCCCTTGCAAAATTTGTATGGCTTCTATTAAACTGATGAGGAATGCACACAATCAAATGATGAGACATTTGAGTTTCAGACCTCACGTCATAACTGTCCAATGCCACTAATTTTGCCTCATATATTTGGTCTGTTCTTTGTAAAAATTTGTGGCTAATATTATGGTGTATCAGTAAGGAATAGTCACCATACCATGACAAGCATTTGAGTTTCAAACTTCATATCCTTCAGGAAAATACATGCCAATGCCAGATCCGTTACTCTAAAACAAAGTAGAACAATACTGTCCCTGAAATGAATCTTCAACCATTATTTTTTTGGCTTTGTTACTGATTCTTGAGCTAAGAGGTTGACAAAGAGAGCCATGTATGAGCCACATCTTTCAGAAAATGCATGCTACTGCAAAACTTGTTATTCTTGGGGGCAGAGGAGGGCAAAGTCAGACATTTCAAGTATTGCTCTTAGACACTTTGACATTTGCATGAATGTTTTGTACTGCATTGTATGGAAAGGTAATGTGCAACTTACCACAGTTCTGTAAGGATACATTTTTCAGGTACATCTGTGCAGCTGTACATCTGTCAGTACCATAAAGGTCATAGTTTTACAGACTGTGCTCTCTAAGAGGGCAAATTTGCACATTCTGCCCCCAACTCATGGACTGTGATTTTACACCTACCCAGATTTTGATTGCTATCATTCTGGATCCTCTGCTATGATTTTTGATAATCTCTTGCTATAATTTTAAAAGCTGAAGGGATGCAAATTATAGGCATATGTTGTAATAAGGGTATCCATTCTCATGTGTGACATATGTCATCTCTGCAAAAATCAACAAATCTTAAGTAACATGACTTTTAAAAACATACAAGCTGCTGTTCATAAAAAACAGTGCAGCAATGTGACTTATCCCGAGCTATGTTGGTTTGTCATTGTGGGATTCACAGTTATGCACATTTCCACAATGATAACACTTCATAACCAGGAAATGACTTGACTATGAATCGCACAAGTAAATGAAACAACTTCACAGTGGAGCACCCCATCTACTAAGGTCACCACACACAGGTAGTGACACACACCCACACACACACACTATTAGCAGACCTGTCCATCACTCAATCTGCAAACATCATCAAATCTGGGGATCCATTCACCCTTAGTTACAGTCAGAAGACCTTTGAATCTAAGCCTCCCAATGGCCATAGTCACCATGGATGCCTCTTCTATGGTATAGTGGGTATTTTGAGGGGAGAAAAGTACAAGGAATGTGGTCTCAGAGCCTCATCTTCACATCAATGTCCTGGAGATGACAGCAGTCACCCAAGCAAGTCTCACCCAGATATATCTCCGAAACTGCTCTCATGGTCTCTCCAATTCCTGTAAAGGTCAAAGATCTATCCTGCCCCCCACCCAGAGTTATTGATATACACACTGCTTCTCAGGAGGACACGAATAGAAATATATACAAAAGTAAATGGCAAACATCCTCTAATTGGGCAATTCAACAGGGTCTAGCCTTACTTCCTTCAGTTTTGCAGTTCCCAGCTACCTTATCTGATTTTAGCTCTAGTTTCTTCATCAATCAAGTCAATGTAGCAGTCATTCACAACATTCACCAAGGTCTCAATTCCATGTCTTTAGCCTCTCAAAAAGTTTGCAAAGCTTTCCTAAGAGGAACTTTCTCATTGAGACCTCCCACTGAAGATCAGTCTGTACTGCTGGGACTTGAACTTTGTGCTGGAAGCCGTGACTTGTGCCCCACTTTACACTAGCTTCTTCTGTGACATAAAATTTCTCTCCTGGAAAATTATTACTGTCTTCTGTAAACCTCCTTATTTGGTTTCCACAAACACAATCTCACCTCAGACCTTAATCTCTACTTTACGTCTATGTAGACCTCTCATCTGACTATTTGCTTCACTCTCTGGACATTCACAGGCAACTATGTTTCTACTTTTATCATACTAAGGATTTCAGAAAAGGATAAACAACTCAGTCTCCTACTTGTCTTTAGAGCTTAGTTCAGAAGTCTCAAAAGTTACTCTGTCCAGATGGCAGTCAGACTGCTTTATGTACCCTTAATCCACAGACAACAGAACATTACTGTCAAATTTTAAGGCACATTCTACTAGTTGTACAGCAACTTCCACAGCCTTTTCTAATAATTGTTCCATTGATGATATACATGCCACAGCAACATGATAAACAATGCATAACTTTGGCCAACATTAAAAATGGATATGACTTTTCAAGGTGTAGATCCACTTTTGGATTTACCATCTTCAAGGGTATCCTGCTGTTCATGACAACACCCAGGAATTTCTAGTAGTTGGGGATACTGACCCATTAACTTAAGTGGACAGCTGGGCTAACAAAAGATATGGAAGATTTACTTGATGCTGGAGCTTCATTATTCCTAGTCTGACCACTCTGACATCCTGCTTAACTTACCCTTCCAAACTGTCAGTCCTTGACTTTCTGGACAGACTTAATAGACTCCTGAAGCCTACTATCTAATCGTTTATTTCCCCTCACAGATATTTGTTTGTATTGGTGGGCAAATTCAACCCAGGAAGGTATGATGGGGCTTGTCTGCATTGTGGGAAAGGGGAGGAGCTGAAACTCTGGCGTAAGCAGATGTTTTCAAGTTGGTTAAGCCATGAGGTGGTCTTTGCAATCAGTTAAACTGGACTGACTAGGGATAATGAAGATAGTACAGTCGTGAAAGTAAATTTACCATAACAGTAAATAGGTTCATAGGTAGGCAGGTACTAGGCTATCGGCCCAAGGGCCTAAGTAAGCCTAACCAACAAGTCTATCTAGTCTCTCAATTAAATGACTTTTCAGCTCAATGTGACTACACAGTCCATCAAAAGTATCCACGTTCTTGCATCACTGAAGAAGATTTTTAAATTGCATTTTCCTCAAGAACTGCTAAAAATGTGACTTGCCAGTGCTTTTTTGCAAGTACACCACTTTGAGGGGACAACTACTTTCCCTGTGATGCAGTGATCTTTACGTTGACTATATTACAGACAGTAGTGCTTGCTTGAAGTATGAGTGCTTTGCTCCCCATACGTGCTCTCTCGCTCTCTATTACTGTTTTCATTTAACTTCCCTTTCAACCATTTCTGTGAAAATTCTACTCAGTTTGATTACCTGACCAGTAAATCATTTTGAGAGTACTGGATTTCACATTTTAAGTGGAACAGATGCATAAGATGTCAATAAATTTAAGCAGCAAAAAAGTTGCAAGAATTCATCCCTACTTTGATAAATGTTACAACTTTCATTGTGTTACCATTGACATAAGCCATCCCAGAGAAAGCACCCAAGAATTGTTTTTTTAATGCACAAGATTCCAGGTATATATCTGATTAGGATGGTTCTTTAAATATTTTATTGGTTGATTGAATAACTGCTGATAAAGTTTTACTATTTACTATAAATATGTAGTTAATCTTTTCGCTTATTGTTTCTGAAGTCTGTAGTAGATGAAAGCGAATAAATGTTTTTACTCTTAAGTCATAGTGTGTTGTTACTGGATAACCTTGAGTTTGACTTTTTGGATTTGCGTTTTTAAGTAATTTCCACTTGTTTGTTTTTTGGGACGTTTTTGTTTTTTTTAGATCTACACATGTAGTAAATTTCGAGGAGGCCCATACTTCCTTCAAAGTGAGAAATATATAATCTTGTTATACACTTTTTTATATCCTGCAATAAGCATGAAGCATTTTTCTCGTTTTTGTGTCCAACTGATTCAGCTCCATTTGTGGCAAATCAATCACACCAAAGCTGTAACTTGCAACAGGAAAGGCAAATGGATATAGGATCCTACTGTGCAGGGTGCACAAGAGAGTGCCATACACGCGCACACTGCAAAACATGTCATGGGGATAGGAGGTCTCCTGCAGGTAGGTCAGGTCATGTGCTTTCAGAACACTGCAAATGGAAAGCACACAGTGGTATCATGCCTATTGCTGTCACCAGTATGGCAGAAGGTTTGCATGATAGACATCTGCAGCTGCCAAATGGGGGCAAGGGGCAGAACTGAAACATTTGTGATTGGCAAAGGCAGTCATGCATAAACACACACTAATCCATATTTATAAATCAGAGGAATACATTTCTTGTCATCAAACCAGACTAATCAAATAGCTGAAGAAAGTACAGTTGTGTACACTTACCATAAATGTAGATGTTAGAGTGTGTATTCACTGTTGCAGGCATTACATTTGGGTAATCTGCTGGCAGGTTGCCCTCAGTTGGCCTGATTAACAAAGTCTTGGGTCCTGCGTTGGTTGCTGTCCCTTCTTCCATGACATCAGGTCATCAGGGGTATAAAACATGCAGCAGACGCCATTACATCAGTTTTTCTTGCCCCAGATGTCAGGTGCCCCCCAAATGGGGAGCAAAATATATATATAATTAAAAACACAAAAATATACCTCCAACCAAAAGCAAATACATCAAAAAGGCTTTTAAGCATAGTTAAAGAAAGTAGAGGTACAGTAAGAAAAAAACAGGGGGCTGGAAGGAGGGTAACCAGGACTGCAACAGTGAATACGCTCGAACATCTACATTTATGGTGAGTGTACACAACTGTACTATGTTCTTCGTGTTTCACTGTTGCAGTCATTATATTTGGGTAGATTCCCAAAGCTATGGTTGGAAGGATGGATTTATACAGCATTAGGACCAGCTATAAGGGCCTGCAAAAACAGCAGTGGCAAAGCCAGCTCTGGATTTAGAGAAAATTGGTAAGTGATAATGCTTGGTGAAAGTATGAACTGAACTCCAGGTAGCAGCTACTAGAATATCCCTGGAAGGAACACCTCTGAGAAAGGCTGCAGAAGTAGATGCAGCCCTGGTGGAATGAGATCTGATCCCCTGGGGGATAGGTTTTCCATGGTGCTTATAGCAGAAATGAATGCAATGGCTTATCCATTTAGAAATGGTTTGTTTTGAAATAGCCTTTCCCTCTGCCCCTGCAGCAAATGCTACCAGCAGTTGTTCAGATTTTTTTCGAAATTTAGTCCTGTCCAAGTAGAATCTAAGTTGTCTGTGTACATCCAATGAATGCAGAATCTGCTCCCCCTTGTTCTGTGGATTGGGAAAGAAAGTTGGGCAAATGAATGGACTGATTAAGAGCCACACTGGATACCACCTCGGGCTTGAAGGATGGATTGGTCCTGAGTGACACCCTGTCTGAATGAAAGATGATGAAAGGATCCACTGCCATAAGGGCCTGTAATTCAGATATCCTTCTAGCTAAAGTGTTTGCTAAAAGGAAGGCTGTTTTCCAAGAAAGAAATTTTAAGTCTGCAGTAGCAGCTGGCTCGAAAGGAGGTAGAGTGAGTTTTTCCAATACAAAGTTAAGGTCCCATGCAGGGGTTGGAGCTCTCCTGGGTGGTCTCAAGTTTTTGGCCCCTCTGAGGTACTGCTTGAGCAGAGGATGAGAGAAGAGGGGAGGTTCTGTGTTGTAATGAGCGGAAATGGCTGAGGCATGGATTTTAATGGAGGAAAAAGACAGGCCCTTGTGAAGCATCTCAGTTAAGTACTGCAAAATATGAGGTAAATTGGGCGCTGCTGTGCTCATCCCTTGAGAGTGATTCCAGGCACAGAATCTTTGCCATTTGTCAGGATAAGATTTTCTAGTACTAGATCTTCTCGCCTCCAAAATGACATCCATCACAGGTTTGCTGAGGGATGCTAAGGGGGAATTTAAGTGATTAGCCAAGCTGCAATATTCAATGTTGAGAGCTGAGGGTGCAGGATTTGGCTCTCCCGCTGAGACAGTAAGGTAAGGTGTCTGAGGCAGGTGCCATGGAGAAATTTGTGACACACTGCGCTGGAGTGGGTACCAGTGTTGACGTGGCCAGTGTGGAGCAATCAAAATCATTTTTGGATTGTCCTGTTTGACTTTTAGCAGAACTTTGGAGAGCAGAGGCAGAGAGAGAAAGGCATAGACGGATAGGTTTTTAAAGCTGAAGATCAGAGCATCCACCTTCCAGGCTTTTTTGTGAGGAGTTCTTGTGCAAAATTTGTTCAACTGGTAGTTCTGAGGTGAGGCAAAAAGATTTATGTCTGGGCTCCCCCATTTGCTTGTCAACATATTGAAAATCCATGGTTACAGTTTCCATTCATGTGGGTCCATGAGATTTCTGCTTAGTTCGTCTGCCAGAATATTCAGCTTTCCTGGCAGCTCAAGGCCGTGTTCCACAATGCCATGGCTAGTCTGCAGAGGGGGTAGGAATGTGTACCCCCTTGCTTGTTTTTGTACCACATAACCGTGGTGTTGTCTGTCTTTACCATTAGTTGCCCTGGATGAAGGTAGTCCTTGAAGGCTGTCAGAGCATTCTGTACAGCTAGTATTTCTTTTTGATTAATATGTAGGTGCATTTGATTTGGGCTCCATTTGGCCTGAATGCACTTCCCTGCCAGATGAGCCCCCCATGCATACTCTGATGCGTCTATAGTTAGGGTTTGGGAGGCAGGGGGTGGTGTGAATCATAGTCCCTTGTTTTGGTGGCAGGCCTCTGCCCACCATAGGAACTCCAGGTGTAGACAAGGTATGATAGGAATCACTGTTTCCAGGTTGTGACAATGTTGACTCCATAAACTTTTTAAGTACCACTGAAGTTTCGTCATATGCAGTCTTGCATATGGAATTAGAAGAATGCACCTCAAGGCTTGCAGTATTTGTCTTGCAGATAGCAGGGTTTTTGTGGCCACCTGTTTGAAGTAAGTCACCAAATGACTTTGCTTTTCTGGTGTGAAGAAATCCATCTGTGAAGTTGTATTCAAGCTTGCACCCAGGAATGTAATTTTTTGAGAGGGTACCAGTTGTGATTTCTTTTCGTTTAAGGTGTACCCTAGACAAGTTAGAACCCTTTTTACAAACGCCAGATGTTTTAAAACCATGACCTGGTTTTCTGCCTGAATTAGACAATCGTCCAGGGATGGATATATTGGAATATTTCTTTGCCTGCAAAATGCAATTACTGGAGCCAGGCACTTTGTGAATACCCTGGGCGCAGTAGACAAGCCAAATGGCACTGCAGAGAAAAAGAAGTTAAGTCCTTACCATAACGTTCCATGTGGAGTGTTCATCTCGCCTTTGTTCTTACACATGGGTGTCGGAGCCAATCCTCGGCTCCGAGTCGGCCGCTTAGCAAAGCTCTGCAACTAGGAGAAGCTCGAGACCAACCTACCTCCCACAATTCCCTCTGCCTTTACCTCAGATCTAGTTTGCAAACAAGACCAGATCCAGCAATAACAAAGGTTATGAGCATAAAAGGATACATAAGTATACATAAGGATCAGACACTAGCTCAAGCCAGTAGGAACAACAGAGAGACCACTAGTGGGAGACAAATAGACCAGACTTCTAAATCCGTACGTTCTTCCAGACCTGAGGGTGGGAGGGTGGGGCTGTAAGAACAAAAGCGAGATGAAACACTCCACATGGAACGTTATGGTAAGGACATAACTTCTTTATGTGAGAGTGTTCAATCTCGCCGTTTGTTACACATGGGTAGCGTCCCTAGCTCCGTTACCCTGAGTGACTCACAGAAGAACGTTCCTGAGCACAGTGGAACCAAAAGATGCTCTATCCCTGGAAGTCCTGTCAACTTTATAATGAGTGATGAATGTATGCGGTTTAGACCAAGTGGCGGCTGCACAAATAGTGTCCAATGGCAGACGAGCCGCATGAGCCAGAGATGTGGAAACTGATCTAGTAGAATGTCCCTTTGGTTTGGTGGGCAAAATCTGATTTGAAGCGGAATAAACAAATGTTATACAATCAGTTAGCCATTTAGAAAGTGTGCGCTTCGTCACTGCCATGCCCTTTTTGTTGTCCGCAAAGGCTATAAAGAGTTGGTCCGCTTTTCTATGGTCCTTAGTTCTATCCAGGTAGAATCTGAGTTGTCTATGAACATCCAATTTGTGCAACATATATTCCAGCTTGTTGGAGTGGTTTTTGAAAAATGTAGGAAGCTCAATGGACTGATTAATGTTGTTGACCGAACAAACCTTAGGGAGGAAGGAAGGGTTGGTGCGTAATGATACCCGGTCCGGGTGAAAAATTAAATAAGGCTGCTTGATGGAAAGTGCCTGAAGTTCTGATACTCGTCTGGCTGAAGTGATAGCCACTAGGAAAAGAGTCTTCCAGGACAAGAACTTTAAGGAACAGGAAGAAGCTGGTTCAAAGGGTGGTAAAATTAGTTGGGATAAGAGCAAATTTAGATTCCAAGGAGCTGTAGGTAACCTAACTGTTGGTCTGAGATGAAAGGACCCTTTCATGAAGGCTTTACAAAGCCTATGAGCCATAATGGGAGCTCTGTTTTCTCCTACGTGGAAGTTTGAAATAGCGGCCAACTGAACTTTTAAAGTGGCAGTAGAGGCTCCTTGGTGAAACAGCATGGACAGGAACTCCAAAATCTTGTTTAGAGGGGCTACTAAGGGATCCAAATGTTGTGTAGTCGCCCATTAGACGAAACGTTTCCACTTACTGGTATAGATTTTAGTAGTGGAAGCCTTATGAGAGGCAACCAGAATGTCCTGAACCGCCGGAGAGAGAAGATCAGACCTGGCTAAGTAGGGAAGTGGAGCAGCCAAGCTGCTAACTTGAGGGATGGGAGCGACGGGTGAGGAGCTCCTGACGAATGAGTCAGTAGGTCTGGCACTGGGTCCAGAATCCAGGGCTCCCGTATTTGGTGAGCTTGAAGAAAGGGGAACCAAATCTGTCGAGGCCAGAATGGGGCAATGAGAATTATAGTCCTCTCCTGGTCCTTGGCTTTCTGAAGAAATTTCGGGATCAGTGGTATAGGAGGGAAAGCGTACAGGAGACCCGGGGGCCAATCGTGAATCAGAGCGTCCCTGGGGACATCCCCTGGAGGGGGTAAAAGGGCAAAGTAGCTTCTGCACTTGGTGTTCATTGGACACGCAAACAGATCGCAGCAAGGCTGGCCCCATTTGCGGAAAATCCTTTCCGCCACTATCTGATTGAGGGACCACTCGTGAGGTAACAGGATAGCTCTGCTCAACCTGTCCGCTATGACGTTGGATAACCCCGGGATGTGCATTGCTATTAGAAAGCGACCCGTGGATTCTGCCCATTGCCAAATTCTCATGGCCTCTCTGCACAACTGGTAAGACTTGGTTCCTCCTTGTTTGTTTATGTACCAGACTACGGACATGTTGTCCGTCTGAACTGCAATGGTCCCTAGAGGTAGAAGGGGGGAGAAGTGTTGCAACGCTAGAAACACTGCCCTCATCTCTAGAACATTTATGTGCAGGTTGTACTCTAAACTGGACCATTCGCCTTGAACTGTTTGTCCCTGAAAGATGCCCCCCCACCCTATCAGGGAAGCGTCCGTGGTCACTGTGGATGTTGGTTTGGGTAACACAAACGGTCGGCCGCTGATGAAGTTGTGATTCTCTAACCACCAAGACAGGTGTGCTTTGCAGGCATTCGTAATGTGAATCTCGTGTGTCAGCGGTAACTGTTGGAACGATCACTGTGCGAACATCAGCCATTGGAGAACTCTCATGTGTAGCCTCCCCATGGGAACTGCAATGAGGGAAGCTAACATGAGCCCTAAGACTTTCAGGACTAGATTGGCTGGGGACTTTTTGGACAATAGCAGGAGAGATACGTGTTTTTGCAGGGAAGCTATTCTTGTGGAGGGGAGTTTTAGTAGCAAAGAACGGGTATCTAGATCTGCCCCTATAAATGAAATATGCTGCGAGGGCTGTAACGCAGATTTTTCGAAATTTATCGAAATCCCTAGCTGAACACAAAGGCTGATTGTGTAGTCCTGGCCTTTATCAGTTGACGCTCTGTGGCGGCAGAAAGGAGCCAGTCGTCCAGATATGGAAACACCCGGAATCCTAGGCGTCTCAAGTGAGACGCTACCACTGCCATGCATTTGGTGAAAACCCTGGGGGCTGAGGTTAGACCAAAGGGCAGGGCCCGAAACTGAAAGTGGTTGGCTCCCAGCCGGAAGCGCAGGTGATCTCTGGCCATTTTGATGTGGTAGTAGGCGTCCCTGAGATCTATTGAGCACATCCAGTCGTCCTTCTGTAAAAACGGAAGGATCGATTGAAGCGTGACCATCCAGAACTTTTCTTTCTTCACAAATGTATTGAGAGTGCTTAGGTCCAGAATTGGCCTCCAGTCCCCTGTCTTTTTTGGAACTAAAAAGAACCTTGAGTAAGTTCCGCATCCTCTTTGGTCCGGGACTGGCTGGATGACTCTTTTTCTAGCAGCTTTGAGATTTCTATAGCTGCAGGTTCTGCAGATGGGGTGGTACATCTGGGAATCTTTTGTGGTAATGGGGAAATAAAAGGGAATTTTGTAACCTCTGGTAATAATGCTTTTTACCCAATTGTCTGAAGTAAGGTTTTGCCAGGCCTGAGGGTATAAAGCCAAGCGACCCCCGACTGCCTCCAGAGCAGGACAGTCGGGCCTCCTCTCAGGAGTGCTGGAAAGGCTTCCCAGGGATGGTATCCCTGTCACCTTGGTTCTGTGGACCCCCTCTGCCGCCAGGGTGGCGTCTTCCATTTCTGCCCCCTCCTCTGCCTCTGGGGGGGGCATCACCCTGTGTGCCTGGGAAAGAGCCCTGGGGTTTGCGAAACCACATCTTTCCACCTCGTTGCCCTTTGGGGTACGATCTGGATGGGGTGGAAAAACGGACTCAGACAGCAGACAGAGTCTTTCCCTCCTGCTCACACCGGGTTAGGGTCTCCTTTACTTTGGGGCCAAAAAGAGTGGCACCATCAAAGGGGGCCTTAGTAAAGGAAGACTTGAAGGCTTCTGCAAAGGAGCACAGCCGCATCCAGGATTGTCTACGAAGAGCAATCGCTGAAGCTGCAGCCCTACTCGACCCTTCGGCCGCATATGAGATGAGCCTCATGGACGAGTTCACAATAGACGTAAGGGTATTGAGCTGTGCTGTAACCTTATCCGAGACAGCAGCATCTGTATTACCCTGGAGGGTATCTCCCAACTCTTTGACTAGATCCCTCTGTAATCGTATGAAGTGTGTCAAGTAGTTCAGCGATCGCATGGAAAAAGTTGCTGAACTGAAAATGTGCTTCCCATATCTGTCCATGGTCCTAGAGTCTCTGTTAGGAGGATGGACAGACGAGGAAGATTCGGACATCTCCTTTTTAGTGGCTGCGGCCACCACCATAGCATCCACTGGAACTCCCTTAGTAAGGTATGACTTGTCCCGAGGGGCAATTATATATTTGTTAGGTTTCCTGGGAACTGGCTCCACTGTGTCAGGTGCCTCCCACGCCCTTCGAGCAATTAACTCCATTAACTCGTCGAAGGGCGGAGTGACCCAGGAGGAAGAAGGGCAAGCACCAAATGCCTTCAGCAGAACCGACTCATCCGCAGAAGGGGGTAGGGCCTGCCAATCACCTCTCTGCTTCAGGATCTCCGGGATGTCAGCAAAGGAGACATCCTCCGAGGGTGATTTTGGGGACCCTTCTGACTCATCTAAGTCAGTATCCGATGTTAAAGATTCTTGTGGAGAATCTAAGTGCCTCCTCTTGCACAATTTTTTCTTCGGAACGTCATCGGAAGGGGCATCCGATGAGGCCTCCGAGGAAGAACGGGCTCCCTCTGGGAGTGGCTGAGACACTGGTGCTCTACGCTTATGTGTAGTCGTGGGTGCAGAAGTAGACAACGGACCTTTACGGGAGGGAGAAGTTGCTTCTGCTGACATGGTTGTCTGAGAAGACAATACCTTCCTCATGAGGTCGAAGGCCCCCGGACCCCGAGCCGAGGAATCCCCCGGTTCCGAAGAACGCGGAAGTATCTCCGACGTGGAGGCCAAGGGCATCGACCCCGAGAATGGAGCCGAAGTGATCCGTGCCGAGGCACCGAGAGGGAGAGTCGGCACCGAAACATCGGTTCGACTCTCGGTCCCGGAGCCAAGGATAGATCGTCGGCTACGCAAGTCCGGTAACGGTTCCGACGGAGTCAAGGTCAACGGTGCCGACCGAGGAAGGGACGGTTCCGGCACCAAGGGCTCCACTATCATCAGATCAACATCTCCTGGCTCCGAAAGCTGAGTAGGCCTCGGTGGAGGATCAGATGGAGATAAATGAAGGCCTTCGAGTCTCGACACCAATTGGGAGGAGACTGAAATGAGCTTGGACAGGGCCGTGTTCTCCATTAACTTCTGCACCACACGATCTACGTCGGTGTCGGAGAGGGGCCTGGAAGATCGGGTCGAAGGAACCGAGGACGGTGCCGACCTCAATAGAGAGGGAGGTGGAAGCTCCGTCACCGGTTCCAAGACTCGAGGCTCGGTGATAGTAAGAAGTTCGACACTCGGCCCCGAAGTCTGTGGAACCGGTGAACGAACCTTAAACGAAGAACTCGGAGCCGATGACATGGGCTCCGATGTCTTCGACTCCTTCGAGGATTTAGAAGCCTGGTCTGACTTGTCAAGAGCCTCTTGGAAGGCAGGCTTCAAAAGACCTCTATCCATAAGCTTCCTGCGTCTATCTGTCATGACCCTTCCACTAAAAGAATGACAGATAGAACAGTCTTCTTGTAGATGGAGAGGGCCAAGACAGTAGACACAGGAGCTATGGTTGTCGGTGACAGACATCTTTTGCCCACACTGACACCTCTTAAATCCCGACTTAGCTTTTTCAGACATATGTGTAAGAAAATACACTGTACAATATCAAATAAAACTGTCAAAATTGGTTAAGTCCACAGACACAGCAATAAAAATTGCAAGTATCAATTTCCTAGTCCAGTAAGTAGGTGGGGTAGGCCCTAAGGTAAACTAAACTATATATATATATATATATATATATATATATATATATATATATATATATATATATATATATATATATATATACTATTATATATATAAAAGAGTAGCCAAAGGATGACCAGACCACACACACAGAAAATATATAATCTCAAAGGATCAGAAGATTTTACAAGAAAAAAAGTTAAGAATTTAGCTTATCTTCCCAAGTTGGTCAGAGCTCTTCAAATACGATGCGATCGGTTGCAGCAGCAAACTAGATCTGAGGTAAAGGCAGAGGGAATTGTGGGAGGTAGGTTGGTCTCGAGCTTCTCCTAGATGCAGAGCTTTGCTAAGCGGCCGACTCAGAGCCGAGGATCAGCTCCGACACCCATGTGTAAGAACAAACGGCGAGATTGAACACTTTCACATCTGATAATGCAAGTAGCCTGCTTTGAAGTGTAGCTATCTTCTGCAAGATTCCCTGATTGGGATATGCAGGTAAGCACCTTTTAAATCTAAAGTTGCCAACCAGGCATCCTTGACCAACATAGGAAGTAACTGATGAAGAGTTAACATCTTGAATTTTGGAATGTCCAGAAAAGTGTTTACAGTAGACAGGTCCAGAATGGGACGCCATGATTTGTCTTTTCTGGGTACCAGGAAAAGTCTGGAATAGAAACCCTGTCCCTTTTCCTCTTCTGGTACTGGTTGAATAGCCCCCGTGTTTAAGAGGGAAAGTACTTGTTTCTGAGCCTCTACCCACTGATTTGGGGGCAGGTCTGGCCACCCATTTGGGGTTGGCAACATGTGGAAATGAAATCTGCATCCCTGGGACACTATATTTAAAATCCATTTGTCCTGGGTTATAAGTTGCCAGTTTTTTGCATGAAGAGCCAGTTTTTTCCCCCAAAGGGGCAGCTGAGAGGTAAGTGCTTGGTAATTTTAAAGGAAAGTCATTGAGACGGTTTACCATAGGGTGGTGTCTTGTTATTTCCAGATTTGGAAGTGGAAGCACCCCATTGCTTAGTTCTGAGAGTCCCTTGGGACTGAAACCTGGTGCATTTGGAGTGTCTGGGTTTGGCTTGAGTGGATCTGAAAGGAGCTGGAAAGGACCAGTTCTTAGTAGGCCAGTGCCTACTAAATCATGGAGGTTGCACTTGTAAGAAATCTTTCACAGTTTGCATAGATTTAGCTTAATCTTCCATCTTTTTTAGAACTTCTTCAGCCTTATTGCCAAACAGATGGTCCTGATGCAAAGGAGCATCCAACAATTTTGCTTTAACATGATCAGGCAGAGATTGCTGCTTAAGCCAAGCATGCCTTCTAAGCACAGACCCAGTAACAGCAGCCCTGCAAGAGGCCTCTAAAGAATCAAAACCACATTGCAAAGTATGTTTTCCAACTTGTTCAGCTGAATGCAATAAATCCTGTAAATCTTTATTTTCCACACAGTCAGAAATCAACATCATTTTCTGATTAAGCAGTCCCATGATATGCTGTTGATATTTTAGCATATGAAATTGACAGTTTAAAGCCCTGATTGCCAAGGTTGCAGAAGTATAAACCTTTTTCCCCATCTATCCAGTGCCCTGCAATCTCTATCAGAAGGGGTACGATTTTTAACAGTAAAAGCCTTAATGCCATTGGACCCCTGAGAAATGGTTTCTGGGTCCGCAACAGGATTTTTGAAAAGGAATTTGTGGGACTCAGGAACCCTGTAGTATCTGTCTGGTTTACTAGGGGCTGGAGGCAGGGAATCAGGGGCCATACTGGATTCCGAAAACACATCATCAACAATGTCTAGTATAGAAGGTATAGCCAAAGGCCTATGCTGAAGAAGGAAATCCCTAAGCCTCTTTTTGGATTCAGAAAATTCCTGACTTTCCCAGTGGAAATGCCCCCTTAAGGTATGTAAAGTTTCCCCAAAAGAAAAGTCTTCGTGGGGGGCAAGCAGAGGGAATGGAATCCTCTGCATCAGAATCCTCATAAGTAGGTATGGACAAATCCAGGTAATTAGAAGAGTCAGAAGAAACATTGTCCTGTTCTGAAGATTCATAGTCAAGCTCAGCCCTAGGCCTCTTAGAAGGGGGAAGGTTGACTACCCCTGATTAGAGTAATTAAATCTTCAGTCATTTTGATCATTTGTTTTTTAGGCATAGGGGCCTGAACATGTGGCCTGGGCGTCAGTTTTTTTAGACATAGATAGGAGATTTAGACCTTGGTATTGAAGGTGGAGTCTGTTTAATATGCAAGTCTGTAGGACTGAATTCACCCTCAGAAGCCGGTGCCTGCACAGCGGCTCCAGACCCATCTAAGGTAGAGACATCCACGGGTTCCATAGATAAAGCATCTCACGGCATACCGGACTCCGAATGGGTCTCAGTAGAGGCCTGCGAATCAGAAGTAGCGGGTATCAAGGGTTGCGGAAGCGCCTCAATGAATACCGGCGAACTGGTGACTGGCTTAGGAGAAGCGTCGTCGGCAGTTTTGGACCTCAATGGCCTGTCTCTGTCTTTTTCTTTGTGTTTTTTCGGTATTCCGGTAGTCGGATGGCTAACCAACGTCCTTTCTGGATAATTAAACCGAGAACCGAAATATTTAGAAGCAAAAATGTACGGACGACGGATAGTGCGCTGATTAAATAAAGCACAAAACTGACAGCAAGGTACGTCGTGGTCAGGGCCTAGGCAAGGAATACAGTACAAATGAAAATCTTTATGAGGTAATTGCTTCCCATAAGTAATACAATTATTAACTTTTACTGACATTGGTAAGGACCAAGAAAAAGTTTCCCCAACGGGGTACTTAGCTTTTAGTTAAAGACTTCAGTTCTGAAACTTGAAAACGAAAATTTCAGGAGTCAGCCGACCAGCACTTGCGAACTGCTTCTACTTCGGACACCGCACGGCAAGAAAGACTGATGTAATGGCGTCGGCTGCATGTTTTATAACCCTGACGACCTGACTTCATGGAAGAAGGGAAAGCAACTGACGCAGGACCCAAGACAAACATGAAGAACATCTGCTGCTACTACTGGCACTACAGACACACACACGATGCACTAATGATACTTCATGTCAAGACTGAGGCACAGGGTACTACCAAAGAGAGGTTCATCACAGACAAGAGACCACCAACAGTGGCATCTCACATAAGAGGTATTTGTAATATTCTTATCTGGTGTGTGAGACAGCACTCACATCTGTCAGTGGCTTGGATACAAGAGCTGGACTGGTGGCAACTGCCTGGCTGTCTGTAGGGTATGTACCATGCTAGTATTAGCACATTCCATCCTAGCAGTACAATGACTCCGCAATAACTGGTTTAGAAAGCAGACTACATGCATTGCTGCAAACATGACAACCTTCACTGCAAAGAATGCATGGCCATAAGATATAGAAATAACTGGTGTGTAGCAGTCTTTCTGCTACATGCCGGTGGGAGTGACACATGATAAAGCATTATCCCAGCTATGTTCTATTTATACTTTTCATGCTTTCACAATTTCCTCTGTTAAAGTGTCCAGCACAACATGGCAAAACATGTCTACAGTCAGGTCGTCACCTGTGATTGGCAATGATAGCACCATGCACATGGCACAGCCCAATAACACAGAGTCATCATCTCCAGGACCTCAAGAAAACAGGCCATGTCATACAATGTCCGTCATGTAAACCAAACATGCTAGTCAGTATCTTACAGCACCTTGCCAAAGAACTAGAGTAAGATTCACAGGGCCATTGCCTGTGCAACTCCTAATGGGTCTCCTGTCAAATGCTAGAAAGCTGGTTAATGCTACACAAACCTCCATCATCTACTGGCATTGGCAGTCCATAAATCCACCTTGATTCGACAGGAGAGTGGCACATGCCTACTAACTCCTGTATAACATCTCTGTCCACATGCTAGAGTCTGACAATGTCATGGGTAAGAAGATGCACCGTGGATGGCAACTACACTCCAAAGATGGCCAGTAACGCATGCTACTCTACTGATGCTGATGCTACTCCTACCATCAAAACAAGTGAAACTTATGTACCCTGGAAAATCTTGGAGTTCACAATGAATGAACAAACTCACTCCATGGCTCATCACGCTAATTTTGTAAGTTTCTGTAGCACACTGCACACAATGGATCTCATTAGCATGATAACACTTATTTACATGCCATTATACAGTCACTTGCATATGATGCAGACCACATTTCTTCACTAGTGCAATATTCCTGTGCATCTCTGAACTGCCCTCTCCCAATGCACTGCCACTCTGTTCTATTCTGCACAAAGTTGTGCTCTATTTGTATCTGAATAACACCTCTAATGAAAACTTAATTTTTATAAAACACACTATTTTATATGCTATTGATATTAAAAACAGGTCAAGGTAATTGTATTTTAAAATCATTTTCGCTGTTAACATTAAGGAAGACAGTATCTATTACTACTATGTTAGCTATCAGAAAACAAAACACCAGGAAGCTGCTATATAAAATTGCCCAAGGTCAGTACTTTATATTTCTACTTTAGATTATAGTTTTCATTTAAGAAAACATCTTCAACAGTTGAAACAGTAGATTATGATTATGCACAATTAGCACTTCACATGCTCTTGAATTTTCTGATTGGGTTCTAAGGTGAATGCTTATCATACTCTGCTTTGCATATTGAATAATTAACTTCATTCGTTTTCCATTCACTTTCTCCGATTATAAGCTCAATGCAATTCAGGTTCACAGGAAAGCTGAAGACTATTCTGGTATTCACAGGCACAAGGCAAAATATGTAAACCAGCACACTTGCTCTAGCTCATTGGAGAACAAGTGCGCGCACGCACACACCCCCACACACACACAAACAGCTACCTGCAATTTGGTACATTGCTAACTGACAGACACCACATCTTTGAGATGCGATGGAAAACCTATCAAAACACATACACACAGGACATGCAGATTTCACAAAGAATGCACCCACCCTGGTTAAGAACCAAACAGAAAATAAAAGTGCTGTGAGACAGCAATGCTAAAAATGAATTTTGAAGAGGAAAGCAAAGGAAAGGCATTAGACACTGTTTAACGGTAGCTTTCAGATAATGACATTATAATTGTACTACTTTCACAAAGTTAGCAGAGATTACCAAGAAATCTTTTCACCGTTACTACTTTACATGGTATTGCTTTATTTGTGACAGGAATTTTTTTTTTTTTTTTTGTTACATTTCATACACATGTGTAATGCAGACACCCAGCTAAAGTATTTGTGTTTCACTTGCATTAAATATTTCATCCTTTACAATTTTACGTAGATCTCCGAATACGTTCTTCTCAAACACAAGCTGCTCACCCAAGAATACGGCTTTTGTCTAGTTCCCTGACGTGCTGTGGAATCATAGGATACACTACATGATCAGCGGAGTGACAATTTAACATCAAACAAAAAACTATAAAAACAAACAGATAATACATGTAGCCTGTTTTCCAACAGTGATAGTGCCCTTCAGGGTGGGTATTTACTGGAGAAGATCAGAACTTCTAAAGGCAATACACTGCCTACAGTGTCAGGCCTCAGAACACTACTTGTCAGTCCATTACTCCCCAGTGACTCATACCCTATTGGGTACTCTTTGCTTTTTGTCATGCATTGTGTTACAATTGTGTGGGTGATTAATTTTTGTAGCAGACAGTTTATTCAGGATTCCGTGAGCCGTAAAAGGAGGATACTAATCATTACAAACTCAGTAGTAACAGTAACCAAAAATATGTACAATGTTTGATACACATAAAGGGTTATAAGCGAGTTTCCAATCGTAACCATTTTACTATGTGCTTTTAACATGGATGCCAATAAGTTCATCTCGAGAGCTCCAGTAGTCCTTATTTGAGAGAAACTGTGTCAGAGAGCAAAAGTACAGTTTTGTACCTACCATAAATGTAGATGTTCGAGTGCTAATACAGCTGCAGTCATAACAGATGGGTTCTCCTGCCGTCAGGCGGGTCCTCGGTCGGCCGAATTCCAAAGTCTAGGTCCGGCGTCGGTTGTCGTCGCTTCTTCCCTGACGTCAGTGCAACAGGGGTATAAAGGAACCAGCCGACGCCATTTTCTTCAGTTTTTCTTGCCCCAGATGTCAGGTGCCCCCCCAGAAGGAAGGCAATACATAAATTTGTGTAATAATAGTTGCAAGCAAATACATCATAAATGAATACCCCAATCAGGTTGTATGAGGATGTGTTAGCTTATAGGCCTGTCCCAAGAGGGGAAGGAGGGAGGGAAACCTGGACTGCAGCTGTATTAGCACTCGAACATCTACATTTATGGTAGGTACAAAACTGTACTATGTTCATCGTGCATACAGCTGCAGTCATAACAGATGGGTAGAATCCCAAAGCTAAGAAAGGGGTGGTAGGCACTAGGTGGAACTAGAAGGAGCCAAAATGCTCTGCAAGACTGCAGTGGCAAAGCCTGCTCTAGGTTTGGAGTATAATGGTAGGTTGCAGTCCTTGGAGAAGGTATGCACAGAACTCCAAGTGGCTGCTTCCAAAATATCCTTGGTAGGAACTCCTCTGAGGAAAGCTGCAGAGGTGGCTGTGGCCCTGGTGGAATGAGTTCTAATGCCTGTAGGTACAGTTTTGCCATGAAAGGAATAGCAAAAGCGTATGCAGTGGGCTATCCATTTTGAGATTGTCTGTTTGGAAATTGGCTTTCCTTGAGCTCCTACAGCATAGGACACAAAGAGCTGTTCGGATTTCCTGAAAGGCTTTGTTCTGTCCAAATAATAACGCAGTTGTCTGTGGATGTCCAAGGAATGTAGCAATCTCTCCCCTTTGTTTTGAGGATTAGGATAAAAAGTAGGTAAATGTATGGCCTGATTTAAAGCTACCCTGGATACCACTTTAGGCATAAAGGACAGGTTGGTTCGTAAGGAAACTCTGTCCTGATGGAAGATGATAAAAGGCTGGACAGCCATGAGAGCCTGTAGTTCTGAAACGCTACGTGCTGAGGTGATAGCCAGAAGGAAAGCTGTTTTCCAGGACAAATATTGCAAATCTGATGTGGCAGCTGGCTCAAAGGGAGGCAAGGTCAGTTTTTCCAGAATGAAATTAAGATCCCAAGCAGGTATTGGTTGTTTCCTTGGAGGTCTTAGATTCTTAGTCCCTCTGAGGAACTGTCTTAAGAGAGGGTGAGAGAATAAAGGTGGATCAGTGTTGTATTCTGCAGAAATGGCTGAGGCATGGATTTTGATGGAGGAGAATGAAAGTCCACTGCTTAGCAGCTCAGCCATATATTGTAGTATTTGAGGTAAATTCAGTTTTCCGGGATCCTGGCCCTTTTTCTCATTCCAGACACAAAACCCTTTCCATTTTGCGGAGTAAGCTTTTCTAGTTAATGGCCTTCTGGCCTCCAAAATGACATCCTGCACCTCCTTGGAGAGTAGGGCCTGTTGTGATGCTAAGGAATCTTCCATGCGGCTAGATTGAGTGTTTTTAGCTGGCTGTGAAGAGTTTTGAAGCTGTGCTGAGTCAGAAGAAGAGGCATTAGAGGCAGGGTCCATGGTGGGGAATGCATCAGGCTCCTCAGGAGTGGGTACCAGTGTTGCCTTGGCCAGTCCGGAGCAATGAGAATCATCTATGGTCTGTCTGCTCTGGCTTTCAATAGAACTTTGGGCAGCAGAGGAAGAGGTGGGAAGGCATAAACTGTCATTGATGTCCAACTGAAAGAGAGAGCGTCCAACTCTCCAGGCCTTTGGATGGAAAATCCTTGAGCAGAATTTTGTCAATTGGTGATTTTTGTGGGAGGCAAGGAGATCTATGTCTGGCCTTCCCCATTCTTGGATTATTTCTGTAAAAACTTTTGGATGCAATTTCCACTCGTGTGGATCTGTCATATTCCTGCTTAGGTTGTCTGCCAGCGTGTTTTCCTTGCCTGGCAAGTACTGTGCTTGTAGTTCCATTTATAAGTCCATGGCCATGTTCCAAAGTGACATGGCCAGTCTGCATAGGGGGTAAGAATGTGTTCCTCCCTGTTTGTTTATGTACCACATTACTGTGGTGTTGTCTGTCCTTATCAATAGTTGACCTGGTTGCAGAAGGTCTTTGAAAGCTATAATAGCATTTATTACTGCTAGCATTTCCTTTTGATTGACGTGAAGGTGCTTTTCTTTTTGGGACCATTTGCCCTGAATGCACCGATCTGTCATGTGCGCCCCCCAGGCGTAGTCCGAGGCGTCTGTTGTGATGACTTGATTTGCTTGAGGCTTGCTGAATGGAAGACCTGTGTTTGTTTGACATGCTTGAGCCCACCACAGAAATTCCTTTTGCAGACATGGAATTAGTGGTATTATTGTTTCCAAACTGTGGCTGTGTTGAGACCATATGTTTTTCAGGTACCATTTAGTTTCCTCATATGCAGCTTTGCACATGGGATTAGTAAGATGCAAGATGCCATGAATCCCAGAGCCTGCAGGATTTTCCTTGCAGTCAGCCTGGTGCAGTTTGCTAGTGCTCTGAAGTATTGAATTAGTTGCCCCTGCTTCTCTGGCGTGAGGTAGGCCATCTGGGTGATTGTGTCCAAATTGGCACCCAGGAAAATTATCTTCCGAGAGGGTATTAGCCTTGATTTCTTTTTGTTGACTGTGTATCCCAGAGAGTTCAACAACATTATTACATAAGCCAGATGTTTCAGAAGAATGTGCTTGCTGTCCGCTTGGAACAGGCAGTCATCCAAATAGGGGTATATTTGTATCCCTTGAAGTCTGCAGTAGGCAATTACTGATGCCAGGCATTTCATGAATACTCTGGGCGCAGTAGATAAGCCAAAGGGCAATGCAGAGAATTGATAATGGGTTGAACCTGCAAGAAATCTGAGGTACCTTCTGCAATTTTGTCTGATTGGGACATGCAGGTATGCCTCCTTGAGGTCCAGTGTTACCAGCCAAGACTCCTTGCCCAGCATGGGAAGAAGTTGCTGTAGAGTGAGCATCTTGAATTTTGGTACGAGTAGAAATGTGTTTAGGATGGATAGGTCCAAAATAGGTCTCCAATCTTTTCCCTTCCTTGGTACCAGAAATAGCCTGGAATAAAAACCTTGACCTTGTCCGTGTGTAGGTACCTCTTGAATAGCTTTCATGTTTATGAGATCTGTAATTTGCCTTTGTGCCTCTGCCCTTTGATTGTGTGGCAGGTTTGGCATGTCTCTCATTTTTGGAAGGGTGTGAAAATGGAATTTGTAGCCTCTGTTTATAATGTCCAGGATCCATTTGCCCTTTGTGACAATATGCCAAGTTTTTGAAAATAATGCCAGCTTTCCACCTAAGGGGGCTGCCATTTGAGACTTGCTTGGCATGCAAAGGGGAAAGTCATTGGGTTTGCTTTCTGAAAGATTGCGAGTTATCCTCACCACCTCTTTGTGTAGGAGCTTGCCATTGTCTGCCTCTAAACGATCCTTGGGATTGTCCTCTGCCCCTCGGGCACCTGTATCTGCCTCTTTGGCATCTGTCCGTGGCAGGAAAGGACCAGTTTTTGGAAGGCCAATTTCTACTAAAACATGGGGGTTGTACCTGTAGAAAATCTTTCACAGTTTGCATTGATTTAGCCTTTTCCTCCATTTTCCTTAATACCTCCTCAGCATTAGCACCAAATAGTACATCCTTTTGAAGAGGGGCGTCCAGTAATTTAGCTTTAACATGATCAGGCAAGGCTTGTTCCTTGAGCCAGGCATGCCTACGTATGACTGATCCTGTAACAGCAGCTCTACATTAGGCCTCTAGAGCATCAAAACCACATTGTAAGGTATGCTTACCCACTTGTTCTGCACAATGCATCAAATCCTGCAACTCCTTCAAGTCTGGTTGTTCAGGTTGTGACATTTTACTTTTCAATTCTGATAACATAAACTGTTGGTATTTTAGCATATGGAACTGACAGTTTAAGGCCCTCATGGTTAAGGTAGCAGAGGTATATACCTTTTTCCCCACCTTTCTAAGGATCTGGAGTCTGTCTCTCGGAAGGTAATGGATTTTTAGCAGTGGAGCCCTTAACTCCCTTGGGGCCCTGTGAGATGGTTTCTGGGTCAGCAGCATGGCTTTTGTATAGAAATTGGTGTGAGTCAGGAACCCTGTAGTACCTGTCAGGCTTAACTGGAGCTGGAGGTAGACAGTCCAGGTTAAGGCAGGCCTCCGAGTAAACATCATCTAGGATGTCCAAGACAGGAGGTATAGCCAGAGGCCTGTGTTGAGGTAGCAAGAGAAATTCCCTAAGCCTTTTCTTGGAATCTGAATAATCTTGGCCTTCCCAGTGGAAGTGTTCCCTTAAGGTATGCAAAGTTTCCCCAAATGATCCTCGGGGGGGATACAGAAGGGATGGACTCCTCCGCATCAGAGTCTTCAAAAGGGGAGTAAGAATGTTCCTGATCATCAGAATGCTCTGAAATAATGGAGCCCTGATCAGAGGAGGGGGAATCTTCCTCCACTCTGGGCCTTTTGTCCGGTGGGGGCTGAGAACCTCTGATAAGAGTAATTAAATCCTCAGCCATTTTAAGCATCTGTTTCTTAGGCATGGGGCCTGTAGATGGGCCCTGTGTAGCTCGTCTCTTAGAGTGCAAGGCTGCTTTAGACTTAATGAAAGCCTTGATGGAGAAAGAAGAGGAAGGTCTGAAGATGCCTTGAGTGGAGGTGCACCTGTCCACATTCTGAGTTTCAATGCCAAGAGTGGCTTCGGTATCTGTAGCCAGGGTGTGGGTCGAGGAGCCTGCGACCTCGGGCACAGGAGACACCGCCAAAGAAGTGTTGTCGGTAGTCAGGGGCTGCGTAGGCGCCTCGCTGAGAACCGGACCACGTGTAGTCGGCTTTGGCGTGGTGTCGGTAGAGGCTGCGGACCTCGTGTGTCGGTCCTTATCTTTGCATTTTTTAGACAAAACTGGAGTCGGAGTATCCGACGACATAATATAATTAAATGCTTTCCCAAAATAATGCTGGGTGAACTCCGCCCGACGCTTAATGGTGCGTTTGTTGAATGTAGCACAAAAGCGACAGACCGAGACGTCGTGGTCTGGACCTAAACAAGGTATACAGAGGGAATGGAAATCCTTATGCGGTATTTGCTTCCCACAAGAAATACAATTATTAACTTTGCCTGACATCGGTCTGAGGCAAGAAAAGTTTCCCCAATGGGGTACTTAGCTTTCAAGAAGACTTCGGTTTCCAAATTTTCGTAATCTCAGGAGCTGGCCGACCGGCACTTGCGAACTGCTTCTGCTTCGGGCACCGCGCGGCAAGAAAGACTGAAGAAAATGGCGTCGGCTGGTTCCTTTATACCCCTGTCACACTGACGTCAGGGAAGAAGCGACGACAACCGACGCCGGACCTAGACTTTGGAATTCGGCCGACCGAGGACCCGCCTGACGGCAGGAGAACCCATCTGTTATGACTGCAGCTGTATGCACGATGAACATCACCCTTGATTAAAAACTTACCAGACCCGTGGAAAAAAAAAGTTATAAATTTAGCATTCATAGCTCAGCTGATCAGATCCAAGCTCACAGATGAGTGAGCAACAGCTTGCTGACCTTTACTTGTGTTTCATTGCTTGCTTCATTAACGGAGTAAGACCATAACAGTTGTTGAAAGAACGTTCAGTTTTGAACCACATGCCATTGCAGTGTTTCTCAAAGATGTTTAGAATTTTCATGCTGATCAGGGATTCTGACAATAATTCCTGGCTGTAGTTCAGTAACCTTTCAATGCTCAGCAGTACTGGGTTCTAGCAAACCATGACTAACAAGTCCTTCCACTGCATAATCAATTTGTATGCTTAATTTGCAGGTTCCTTTTCTACACACTTAAAATACTTGGACAATACGATTTGCTAAATGCACTAGTTGCTGTCCATACTAACCAAAATGCCACAATTCATTACTCTCGAAATCAAATTATTTAAGTTAAAAGTGTTAAGTCATTTGGAAAGCAAATTCCTTATTTTTGAGTCACAAGTGGTCTCAAAATATGCAGTGGTAGCATTTAATTTTAGATTAAAAAAGACTCAGTCAAAACACTGGATGCTTGCTGGTGTACCCTTTAAAAACGCTGATACCTTCCACAATATTACCCCCTTCAAACAGAATTCATATCAATCCTTTCTAAGAAAGGACATTCTTTGTTTATTCTACACACAGCTGGACAAACTCATTATCTTAAAATCTAAACCACATGAAAAGTCAGAGACAATACCTGGCTAAATGAAAAGCAACTGTGAAGCAGGGGTAATGCTTGGCTAAGAACTGTATTTTTCTTACTCATTTCTGGTTCTACTGCAGCCGGGGTATTCACATGGATGGAGGAATGTGTGACTATTTGTCTTTCCAAGTATCAAAGAAATGGAGATGGCTTTTGAAGTGTGTTGACTCTCCAAGCTTGCTATCTCCTATTGTTAATGTAACAAAGATGAAGAACCAGGAACTGTTCTCCTGCTGGAATGCAATTGCTATAATGGTTGATGAACCTAATGGCTGCACATCCTGAAGACACCAAGGCAGATTCAAAGATATGGATGTGTACCAACAGTCTACCAATGGTTAGTATGACAAGAAAAAAATGGTTTTACTGCTCATTTTTTCCAGTAAAAGGATTATATTATGGATACAGGTCATCTCTTCCCCAGGCCCCCCTATAATTGTATATCATGCTTTCCAAAGGAGGATGATAGGATGCAGTCCTGAATTTTCTGTCTGGTCTATCCATCTGGAAAATGTATTAGATTATCAATTTATCTAGCCTACAACAGTTATGTCAGTACTTCAGTAGTAAGCTTTTAACAGGGGAGCTTAGTTTTTTTCTGTGTGCATCTTATTTTTATTGCCTTTTACTTCCCCGTGTATGCCAACCTGTATATATTTTGCACTGTACCTGCACTATTTTCCTTCATTATTTCAGTGAAGTCCATTTATTCATCTAAGTTTTTGCGGCTGGCATTCAAGTACTTTTACTTATCTGAGAAGAGGACAATCCTTCATACTATTGATGAACAAGCTATGTGAGATACATCTCCAAAAAGACCAAGTCCACTACCAATGAAAGGTACATTAGATGATGCATTTCATATCTGGCTTATTTAAGAGCAGGTAACTGGAAGTCTCTGGCTTTTCCAGGATGATAGCAGTACTGCTGTGCCAGGAGGATGGTGTGGGGAAAAGAACAGTTGTTTAAGTTAATTTCCTGTAACAGCAGATGTTTGATAAACCACTGCTGCAGGGCCTAAGCTACATAGGTTATACCCTGCCAATGTCAAAGGCCATCTACCATCCAAAGCTTCATGGGCACCTTCCCACATGCCCTTACCACTAAATGGCTCAAACACAGATCTATACATTCAGTAGTTAGAGCACCAAACCTTCAGAGCTTTCTTGTCTCAGAGAAGGGAGCCTGGAGTCCAGTGTTTTAGGTAGATACTAGGAGCAAAAGTAAACACAATTATCCACACCCTGTCACAAAAAAGATAACAAAAAAAGAGGGATGAAGGAGGGGGTCCCTTATGCAATAGTGATCTATTCATTCAAACACCTACTGTGATGGTACGTTAACTTACACAGTTGTAGCATCTTCATCATTTGATCACTGCTGCAGGAGCTCAAGATATACTGGTAGATTAACAGAGAGGAGGAGAGGGAAGGATCAGAAGCATGAGCCTCTGGAAAACTGTCGCAGTAAAACCTGCTATGCACCTGGAAAAAATCAAATTTATAATGTTTTGCAAAAACAAGCAGACAGGGCTACATTTTTGCTTCTAGAATACTTCAAGTCCACCCCCTTTCCAAAAAGTCACAGAGACAAAGCCCGGGTAGAATGGGCCCCAACCTCATCCGGAAATGACTTATCATGGTGAGAACAGTAAATAGTTGCACGAGTCCACCATTTGGAAATTCTGTTTTGACACTGAATGGCCCTTTTTCTTACCTTTTTACAAGTTTAGGGGATGGAGATAGGGCAAAAGTAGGAGGCAGGGCCGGCCTTATGCACAAGTGAACCAGGTGATCGCAGAGGGCACCGTACTTGCTGTTCTTGCAGGGGAGCTCTTTCTCGGTTAATTTTTAGACCAATATTTCTTTGCTCTAAAAATAAAGCACCACAAAAGGAAAAGAAAATGTGCCTGCAGAACATCGGGCAATGCAGGGGATGGGTCGACACTTGACTTCTCGTAACCCACTCAACATTGTGAGGTCAGTGTTCAAATATACACACAAAGGTGCCTAAAGAAAGTGTTTTTATATCTGAAATATCTGAAATAAAATCAGGGACATTCTGCAGACAACAGCTTAAGGAATGGCAATGAGTTAGTGTTACTATTTTAAAATAGCACTGGCAGTGATCAGCTAGATATTTATGGTAATATTTCTAGCTTTGTGATTTATGTGGATGGTTAAGGTGAGATCAGCATTTTTCCCAGGGATTCTGGTAGTAATCAGCCAGATATTTGGGCAATATTTCTTTAGCATTGTGATTTATGTGGAGTAACTTGGATTGGAATACTTTAATGTGTGGTAACTTGTTTGTGTGGACTGGGGAGGTGACATGACATCACATGTCATGGCTTTAACTGCTGGGTGAGGGTTCAGGTTGGTTGAATGACACTAGCTGATCCTCTTGTCATTTGCTTAGTTTAAAACAGTTACTATTTGACTTTGCAGGACTACTGTGCATTCATGAGAAGTACGACTGTCTGCTTAACTGCACATCGCATATACAAGGACAGACTAGGCACAGCTGGAAGTGACTAGCTGCCTGTTGCTGTTTGATTTTTTGGATTTGTTGAACTAATGTGATCACGTGAAGCAATGTGCAATATTTTAATGTGTGACTACTGTTTAGAACAAAGGTGAAATGCATTATACAGTCATCCTCATATCATAAGATGTACATTAAAGTGGCTGTAACTGTTTGGTGGGGGCTACCTGGATGAAAGTAACTGACCTGAGGGCTAAATGCATTGTAGAACTTCTGGAGGCTGGTTGCCCTCACACACCAAGGCTATACAACAGCATTTTAATATGGGCTTAGTAATTGTCTCCGCTCTGAACACCATCTAGTTTAAAACCAGCCATGCTCAAAGATGTATAAAGAAGGTCAGTGTACTTGTGTGGTGAGCTGGGGAAGATGTCTATTTCTTTTACATTATTCTTCCCAAACCTCAGAGATAACTGTATCTTGAGTTAGGTTGGGGACAGTGCGGTCATTATTTCTTTAACTTTCTTCACAAACGTCAGGGAAGTGCAAGGAGGTCACTATACCCTGTACGGGAACATTGTACTGTCTCTGGAAATAAGTTGTAAACATTGCTGTAATCATTTTTTTTCAAGCTGCTGTTTACACATGTTTGACAGCAATACGCTGTTTTCTATTTCTTTTCAGGTTTGTCTCAGCCTAACAGATGGGTACAAAGAAGGTGGCCATCTTTGGGGGATGGGGATGAGGAGGCATGCTGTACATAAATATGACAGCAGCAGCTTGAAATATGATTGGGAATTTGTTCCTCAATTTTTATCCCAATTTAACATTAGAAGGGAATGCACAGAAAGTGACTATTTTGTGGTGGTGGTGGTGGTGGGGGGGGGGGTATTGGGGCAAGTACAATTCCACGATATCTTTTTATGTATCCCCACAAGCATTTGTCTTCTTAGTTTACTGTGAACTGGTGTTTGGTCAGCTTTGAGCATTAAAAGTTGGACACAACTTACTTTTTCCTTGAGACAAAAAGAGATTAAATGTCTAGCAATTTTTTTACTTTTGGACACACCAGGATGCATAGTTAACAATCGCCACTCCTTGAGGCGACTTGGGACAAGACAAGGCTGCAAGGATTCAAGGTGATTGTTGACCACTTACAGGGCCATTTACTCAGACAATATTTACATGTGTGTACATGCTTGCTTTGGGAGATTAGAGAGAGAGAAAAAAACAGTAATGTACATCGGAGCTTCTGCCCATCGCTCCCCCCCACCACTACAGCAGGACTGCAGGTCACTTAAAATTATGTACAGCAAGGGGTGCAGGGGGCAGCAGCCTCCCTGGTTAATGTGTGAGTAGTCTTCTCAGCAATTCTTTACTTTAGAATACCTTAATGTAAAAAGAATTAACTAACAAACAGTCCTCACCAGTAAACACACAGCTATCAGGATACCAATCAAGTCAGCACCACCCACACCTATTTTTGTTTAGGTCATCACTGGATCAAAAGGTTTGGAAAAAGCTCTTAAATGTACCTCAGAAAATCTGTAACACCATGTCTTTTGACCCCTGGCTTAATTTGGTTAATTCAGGGTAATCTTGTTCAGTTAAGGTGTGCTGAAAGGATGAAGGAAAAAGCAAAGATGAAGAGGAAGACTGAACTACTTTATTTAATCAAGGTTTTCATTCGGGCCATTGTTGGATGAAAAGGTTGTTAAAAAAAAAAAAAAAAAAAAAAAAAAAAAATAAAATCCATCTCAGAGCATCTAGAAACCTCATGACCCCTAGAAATCTCAAGACCCCCAGCTTATTATTTCCGCTGCAGTTATTACTGTGTAGGCCTGTTTAGTTTGGATTTGCTGAAAGGATACAGTAAAAAAAAAAAAAGTTGAAGCACAAGACTAAATTTCTTTAATTATGTTTTTATTCTTGTTCAAGTTATCACTGGATGAAAAAGGCTGTTTAATAAATAAAATAAAATGCACCCACAGCATCTAGAAAAAAACATGTCCTAATGAAGCTATCTACACAGTCATGTTTATATAAAATATGTTGAATGAATTGGTGACTGCAGGAAAAAAAACTGAAGAGTAGAAAAACAGAGAAACAAATTAGTCTGAATAGTTTAAGTAAGGCAAGATGGGGTGGGTGGTGGGGAATAGGGTTTGGATGCCTGGATAGTATGAGTAAGGCAGGACGGGTTGGGTTGTGGGGCATAGGATTCGTAGCCATGGAGCCCTTTCACCTACTGCACCAGTTTACCTAAGGCTGGCCTCAGTGGAAGGCAATCTCTGGCTGTAAGTTTAGGAAGGGGTTTGTCAAGAGCAGTTTTCAATGCGTCTTGCATTGAGTTTGGAATTAAGCAGGGGTTATAAACTGAGAAGAGATGAAGCTAGCCTTACTACTGAAACGTTCTTTTTGCTGTCGGGGAAGGAACAACTAAAGGAACCAAAGCCTGCACCATGAAGCAGAGAATGGAAGATCTGATTAACCTTTTCTTTAGAATTTTACAATTTTGAGGTAAGTTTTTGGTGAAAACCCCCAAAACCACTAGTCAAAGCTTCTATCTATATTCTTCCACGCACAAACACTTGATTTTTATACAAAAGTGACTTTAAAACAGTTTCCCGATATCAGGGTAAAGTCAACAAACACTTTTTGAGTATATTTTTAGTGACTCCATTAAACATGCATTTCCTAGCTTATATAAACTTTTCTGGGGGAAAAAAAAACTTTTCCATAAGAGAAAAGGTAGTTAAAAAAAAAAAAGTTATGTACGTTCCGTAACGTTCAACCTGTGTTTGGCCATTTTCATTCAACTGTCGGGGTTCAGATCTGACTTGGCCACTTTTTTCAGCTCGTGGAACATTAAAGCTCTTGAGCTCCTCCCTTACCCATAATGCCCCAGACATCTGACATAACCCAGATCTTGTTTGTCTTTATTACTAACAAGACAAATCGCAACCCCTTTGCCACTGTGCTTGCAACAAAAAAAGACTCTGGTGATGTTTGATACTTATCTTTTCAATATGGCAAAGCGTCTTGACATCTTGATTTGTTGCAGGAATGGATGATAAAGTTAAAATGTCTAGAAATGGATAGGAAGGTGGTTTTAGCAAAACAAAAAAATAAATCTGCGAGTCACAGTTGTTATGGCCTTCAGTTTTTCCTGACATCTGCATACTTATAATACCCTGGAAGTTAAAAGAGTTACCCCCTCAATGGTGTCAGGAAGGCATTACTGCACTTACCCTGAAGGAAGGGCCAAAATTCATAGGTACTTTCTAGGCTATTAATTTGACAGAAGCAATGTCAGCAGGATCGATAAAATATTATGATCAGTCTGAGGCACCTAATTTGGCCACAGCAGACCAAATCCCTTCCTAAACTGCTTCAGTCAGAGATACTGTGAGTACTTTAAAAAGTCTTGCCTTACATTCCCATGGTAGTTTCTATCCCTTCTATTCTGAATAAGACTAAGAATAAACTAGAGACAGGCCCAACAAGGATATATTGGGAAATGTACATGCTTACCCTATACACAAGGGACAAGGGTGCCAAATCCAGTGATGGATTTGTGGTTATCCATGTACTCATCCAAATAACATGTGAACAGAGTTGAGAAGTACTTCACACTTTAGGTGAAGTAAAAGATGGCTCCACAGAAGCAGTATTATCTGCTACACATACATCATATTCTATTTTGAAAAAAAAACAGATTTTGATCTGACAGGTATTTACAACACCACTGGCCTTACAAATGTATAACAGGTCTGACAGAAGAGGGCCTGCTGAAACAAAGCTCACCTCTCAGGAGTCTATATGATATTGAGAAAAGGAATAAGGCTTTCAGATGGTCTGCATAGTTTTTATTTAGGCCCTTGATACTTTTTAGTGATAAAGCATTGTGCTCATTGCAGCTGTGACAAGTGTTTGGATGCATACATCCTGAAAGGGGCATTATACTCAATGATTTACACAATGAGTGCAGGGCTTAAAGGAATGATTACATCCCTGGATGTAGGCACAGTACCTTCAGATATAAGCTGTGTGATGAAAAAGGACTACTTGAAAACAGTGGTTGCATGGGTCAATGTACATTGTAGACAGACTCCCAGATCCCCAACTACAGTGTGTTCAAGGGTCTGTCAATCTGATAGTCACAAGGGGAGTCATGATTGACAGAGGATATTACACACTTCTTGTCAGTTAAAGCAACATAAAAACTGCTGTGCAAAATACAAACAAGAAAAACACATACAGGATATAAGAACAAAGAAGAAATGCTTCCTAAAGAAATTAATGTACTCTAATAAAAACATACTAATCATTTAGCACATTCATTTTTTTTTTTACAAAATGTTTGGACTGGCTTACTTAGAAAAGACAAATTTGAAACAAATTAAAAGCAATCCACTAAGACTGTATAAGTAGTTTAAAAGCTATTAGCACAGCAAGCCTAAAAATTGCTACTAGAAAGTACATACACCACTTGTTTGAATACCCACAATTTTTGGGACAAAAATACGTGCGCGTTCACACACACACATCCTTCCATGGTGCTTATTTAATAAATTGGACAGATCAACAGATTAGAAATTGGAAACCTCTACAAAATTTAAAAAAAATGTAAAATAAGTCAGGAAGAGAGATCTAATGTTTAGATGGCATACTTTTCACTATACTTATAAAATTTTCTTGCTTACATCACCCAAGCTCAAATCACAGCTCTGAGCAAAATGGATCAAAACTGCATTTGCTAGTGTTTCAGTGCTTGCTTCATAACACAGCAAGATCACACCACTTACTTGCCTGACAGAGCTGTGGTTCGTCCAAGTGACAGTGCACCACAAAGAACAGCAAGGTACAGGTTACGCTGTCTATCAGAGAACACACTTTATTAGTCTAATAGAGTCACAATAATAAAATGTGGGTGGCCTGTTCCCTGCAAAAAATACTTATTTCATATATATTGAGTGGTAACTTCATGCACTACGAGGCAGCGTGCATTTGAGATGTCATTTAAGAATTACTGACTAACCTAATTTGATGCAAACTCTGATGGGTGGAGAAAACAATGAATCTGAAGGGCTTAAGCAAGCCACTGTAGAGTCAAAGCTAGGAAACTAATTTTCTTTGCATAAGCAAACACAGAATTTTCATGACAGGCATGTACAAAAATGAGGAAAACAAATGTAATGGGGGACCTGCATAATTATCAGATATGGCAAGGATACTAATGCCATGAATTAGACTTGGGAAGAACAGTAAAGGGCTGATACAAAACACAATGAAAAATGTGTGCTCGAAAGTCTAATGACTGATCTGCAATACACAAGATGTTAACTTACCAAGTCGTAGTCATTGATAGCCTGTAATGAATGACTTTTACCAAGTCATTGATTACAGGCCATCTATAAAAGTGGGTAGTTGGAAAAGAACAGCTTTAGCTTCCCTATGGGACTGCTTAACTGCAGAGTCTGCATATCTCTGTTCACTGTAGGTAGGTTTTCAATATAGCCTCAGATTTCTTTTTACATGCCAAGAGATGAATTAGGGAGTCTAAGCTACATCTATGGTCATACAGGTGTGCCAGACAAAGAGACATATACAATGCACTGGCATCCTGTGTCCGGAAGTGGCTTTCTGCCTTCCTTATACCAATCTCCTTACAGAAACAGACTCAATTTCCCTCAAAGCCTGACTAGGATAAAGAATGCATTTGAAAATAAAAGAATGAGATACAGGATTACTCTCGCATGTCAACAGGTCTTGTATCCACCAGTTGAATTGTCATTCATATGTTGCGCCATAAAACATGCAAAGACACAACCTACAATAAAATCTTAGGTTTCAGTTCACAACTGTTGCATGCTACCAATATGGAAACCAATTTCACACCTTTCACACCGAGAAAGGGTCTTGATCACTTTAGCTATAAGCAGACATTCTGGAATCTTGCTATTTTAGGTACAAGATAATATGACAGAAGCATACAAAAAGGGCTCCTAACAAAGGGTATAGTCAGAAAATTCCATTTTGTACTCAAACTTTTCACTATGCCTCAAACCATCTGTCATTTCAAACAGACACATCTTTCAACCCCCCCCACAGTTAATAAATGTACAAATCATTTTCAGCAGTTCCCTCTAAAACTGTTAAAGAACACTAACTTTAGATTTGCAATCATCTCTGTAAGCAAGTTATGTACTTGCTGTTTGAAGCATTAATTTAGACAGCTTTAAAAAATAACATAACCAGAAGAAAGTTGCAATGCTTCTGAATGATGCAAAAAAATGTACTCTTTTAGAGTATAATAAGAAGTTATGTCTTACCATAACGTTCCATGTTAGTTGTCTTCTTCTCGCCTTCTTTCTTGCTGGATGGGTTCGGAGCCGATCCTCTGCTCCAACTCGGCCTATACTATAGCTCGAGAGCTATTTTTACCGTCTCAAGGCAGCCCTATATCCCACAATACCATGCGCTAACTCCCCAGATCTCTCAAAAAATTTTTTATTAATTATATGAATAGCAAGACAATTAAAAGATTATATCTCGTTTGGAAGCTAAGACATAGTATAAAAAGTAATATTATAATAATATTATAATCCTCTTTTACGAGTACAGATTACCTGCTAGTAACACTAAGGATACCAGGAAAGACGCAACATACTGTATCTCCAGAAATGGAAGGACTCAGAACCTCGAGTCTATCCAGGCTAGGGGGCAGGAGGGAGGGACGCAAGAAAGAAGGCGAGAAGAAGACAACTAACATGAAACGTTATGGTAAAACATAACTTCTTAATGTTAAGTTGTCAATCTCGCCTTCATTCTTGCTGGATGGGACAGCATCCCTAGCATCTTAGTCCTGGGTGGTTCAATGGAACAGACTCCTGAGTACAGTGGAACCAAAATCAGCTTTATTTCTGGAGGCTAGATCAAGCTTGTAATGGGCAATAAAGGTATGTTTGGACGCCCATGTAGCTGCTGCACAAATGGCATCTAGTGGTAACCTTGCTTGAAAAGCCGTTGAAGTTGACAGTGTCCTGGTTGAATGAGCTTTAGGCCTAGAGGGTAGTTGCCTGTGTCTCAACTCACAGATCAAGGTAATAATAGATGTCAGCCATCTGGAAAGAGTAACTTTTGATACTGGAAGCCCTTTCTTGCATGCAGCATAAGAGAGGAAGAGCTGGTCTGACTTTCTGAATTGTCTGTCCTGTCTAGGTAATACCGTAATTGGCGATGAACATCTAATGAATGTAATTTTTGTTCAGCCCTGTTGGTATAGTCTGGGAAAAAGACGGGCAAATCAATGGAGTGGTTTAGATTTGCTTCCGATAACACTTTTGGTAGGAAGGAAGGGTTTGTTCTGAGAGTTACCCTATCTTTATGAAAAACCAAATAGGAGGACGGACAGACAAGGCTTGAAGTTCCGATACCCTTCTGGCAGATGTTATAGCTACTAAAAACAGGGTTTTCCAAGAAAGAAGTTTGAGGGAGCAAGAAGCTGCCGGTTCAAAAGGGGGTAGAATTAGTGAGGTTACAACTAAATTCAAATCCCATTGTGGGGGTGGATCTTTGACTGGAGGTCTGTGCAACAAGATGCCCTTGAGAAAGGCTTTACAGAGTTTGTGGGACATAATATTTGCTTCTGAGAGTCCAACATGAAAATTAGCAATGGCCGCTAATTGTACCCTGATGGTGGCCGATGATGACCCCGAATGAAAAAGCTCCACCAGAAAGTCTAGAACCTCATGAATGGGTTCATGGAAAGGATCTAAGGATCTAGTTTGTGCCCAGTGTGAAAAACGCTTCCATTTACTCGCATAAGTCTTCCTAGTATTGGACTTATGGGAAGCCAGAATTATATCACGAACAGGAGGAGAAATAAGGGGAAGCCTGGCTATGGCTGGAAGTGGAGCAACCAAGCTGTGAGGTTGATGGAATGTAGAGACTGATGCAGCTTGCCCGTGAGGTGGGTCAACAGATCTGGAAGGGGTTCCAGATGCCAAGGCTGTTCCAGTAGGTATTTGTGCAGGAACGGGAACCAAACTTGTAGAGGCCAAAACGGGGCAATGAGGATCATTTTGGATCTCAATGCGGTTGCTTTCTGAATTAGTTGCGGGATCAATGGAAAAAGGCATAAAGAAGACCCCGGGGCCAAAAGTGAACAAGAGCGTCTCTGAGGGGCTGGCCTGGTAGAGGAAAAAGTGTGAAGAAGTCGAGGCACTTGCTGTTTTGTGGAGTTGCAAAAAGGTCGCAGCAAGGCTGGCCCCACTTCCGAAAAATTCCATCTACTACCGCTTGATTTAGAGACCACTCGTGAGGCATGAGGATAGTTCTGCTCAATCTGTCTGCTATGACGTTGGACTTCCCGGGGATGTGCGTTGCTATCAGAAACCGTTGAGATGAAATCGCCCATTGCCAAAGTCTGAGTGCTTCTCGACAGAGGGGGTAGGACCTTGTTCCGCCCTGCTTGTTTATGTACCACACCACAGACATATTGTCCGTTTGAATTGCTACAGTCCCTGTGGGAAGAGAGCTCTGAAGGGCCTGCAACGTCAAAAGCACCGCCCTCATCTCCAGGACATTTATGTGCAGGTGGCATTCTGACTGTTGCCAAGTGCCCTGGACCGGCCTGCCCTGATAATGCCCCCCCCACCTGATCAGGGAGCCATCCGTTGTGACAGTGGCAACTGGAGGGGGGAGAACAAAGGGTCTGCCCTGAAAAAGCTGAGGGGAAACCATTCACCAGGAGAGATGTTACTTGCAAGATGGTGTTATCAAAATGTTGTGGGTCACTGGCAGCTGTTGAAAGGACCACTGAGAAAACAGCATCCACTGAAGGAGTCTCACGTGGAAGCGGGCTAATGGAAGTAGAAGAATCGCCGCCGCCATGAGGCCCAACACTTTCAATACTAGCTTGACTTGGACTCTGCTGGGCTGAAACAGAAGCTGAACATTCCGCCTTATGTCTGTCACTCTCTGAGGTGGTAATGTTGCAGACATTTCTGTGGTGTTTAATACGGCGCCTATAAAGTTTATACACTGACAAAGCGACAAGGAGGACTTTGCAAAATTTATAGAAATACCCACGCTGTTGCAAAGTTGGATAGTATGATCCCTGGCCATTATGAGATCCTGTTTGGTGGTAGCGGAAATGAGCCAGTCGTCTAAGTATGGAAACACCTGGAATCCTTTCCGTCTCAGGTGAGCCGTGACCACTAACAAACATTTGGTGAACACCCGGGGGGCTGTGGTGAGACCAAAGGGCAGGGCCCTGAATTGAAAATGACTGACTCCCAGCCGGAAGCGGAGAAACCTCCTGGGGCGCCTGTGTATTTTTATGTGGTAGTACGCGTCCTGGAGGTCTAACGAGCACATCCAGTTGTCTCTGCCCAAAAAGGGTAGAATGGACTGCAGTGTTACCATCCGAAATTTTGTCTTTAGTACATAGTTGTTTAACCTGCTGAGGTCCAAAATGGGTCTCCAATCTCCTGTCTTTTTTGGTACCAAAAAGAATCTGGAGTAGATTCCGGATCCTAGCTGATCTGCTGGGACTGCCTGGATGACTCTTTTGTTTAACAGCTTTTTTTTTTCTAGCTGAGCCTGATCCCTTTGTGCGGGTGGTACGTCTGGTAGGGGTTTTGGTGGTTGTACTGGAGGGAAAGTGAAAGGAATTTTGTAACCATCGGATATGATCTTCTGTACCCATGTGTCTTGGGAGATGGATTGCCAGGCTTCCGGGTACAGAGATAATCTTCCCCAGACTGCCTCCGAAGGCAGACAGTCGGGCAGCTTCTCAGGGATGCTGAAAGGGTTGGTCAGGGAAAGATTCCCTGGAACCCTGGTTCTGTGGACCCCCTCTGCCCCTGGGGCGGCGTCTGTTATTATTCCCCCCTCCGCCTCTAGGGGCAAATTCACCACGTGCGGCAGGCGCGACTCCCTGTGGTTTGCGGAACCACATCTTTCCACCCCTCTGTCCTTTAGGATAGGGTCTAGAAGGCGTGGAAAGACCGACTCCCACGGCAGAGAGAGTCTTACCATCTTGCTCGCATCTGGTGAGAGTATTCTTCACCTGAGGCCCTAACAATTCCAAACTGTCAAAGGGGGTGTTGGTGAAGGACGCCTTGAAGGGGTCGGCAAAGTTACAGAGTCGCATCCAAGCATGACATCTCAACGCAACGCCTGTGCCAGCGGCCCTACTCGCTCCATCGGCTGCATAAGAGATTAGCCGCATGGAGGAGTTAACAGTGGAGTTCAGGGTAGCCAGCTGAGAGTTTATTTTGTCCTTAAACCCCGCAGCAGAAGGATCCTGTACCGTTTCACCCAGATCTGTGAGCAAGTCTCTCTGAAGGCGGGTGAAATGACATAAATAGTTCAGCGATCGCATAGAAAATGTCGCTGAAGCAAAGGTCCGCTTGCCGTACCTGTCCATGGTCCTGGACTCTTTGTTAGGAGGATGAACAGGTACAGAAGGATCAGCTAATTCCTTCTTAGTGTCTGCTGCTACCACCATAGCATCAACTGAAACACCTTTGGTGAGAAAGGATTTGTCATCTGGTGCAGAAATAAATTTAGAAGGCCTCCTAGGGGTAGGTTCCATTGAATCAGGAGCTGCCCACTCCTTTCTAGCCACTAACTCCATTAGTGGGTCGAAAGGGGGAGACACCCAGGAGGTGGAAGGGCGAGATCCAAAGGCGTCAAGGTAAACCGACTCGTCCTCGGAAGGTTTGAGAGTGGACCAATTTCCCCTCTGTCTTAGGATCTCCAGGATGTCTGAAAAGGAGACATCCTCAGAGGGGGATCTGGGGGAACCCTCCGACTCATCCATGTCGGTGTCCGACGTGACAGACTCGGGGGAGTCTATGTGCTTCCTCTTGCACTTTCTTTTCCTAGGGGGTTCCCCTGAAACTTCAGGGGAGCCCTCGGAAGAGGAGGAGACACCCAAAGTGGGTACCCTACACTTTGGATCTCTGCTGTCGAGTATAGGAGGGTGGCCAGAGACCGTAACAGGCACTACAGAGGGAGGAGCCGCAGAACTTAACCTTGGAGTGGACATTGGGTCCAGCACACTCCTCATCACCTTGAAGGCTCCCCTATCAGACACCAAAGGTAGCCCCGGCTCCAAAGAGGCTGGAACCGCCCCCGGAACCAACAGAGAAGGCTCCGAGAATGATGTTGGGGCCGAACTAACCAGAGCCGAAGCTCCGAGAGGGAGAGCGGGGTCGGACAAGGGTCCAATGCCACTCGCCCCCTCGGAGCCGACAATGGAGTCCCAGCACCCGGACCTCTCCATGGACGGAACCAATAAAGAGGTCGGAGCCGACGACACCGGAGCCGAAGGAGGAGGTATCAGCTCTGACGTGGGCAAGGTCACGGTTCCGATGAACTCCAGCTCCGAACTTGAGAGATGAGACGAAGGAGGAATGGATAACTGTATTGAAGGAGCCACAGTCTGGTGAGATGGGCTCTGAAGCATTTGGGCCAGCGCCTGAGATTTTATGAGTCTACTGACCACCCTCTCGATGTCGTGATCGGACAGCCTGGAAGACCTCGATGAATGAGTCCTATGACTCCGCTTCGATAGGAGGGGGGACCTCGAAGCCGATCTGACGGATTCTAAAGAAGGGGACCTAGAGCGCTTGCGTGCTGGGGTCGGCTCCGATGATGGTTTCGAAGTGGAACCCACTTTGCTCACCTTGGAGCCAGCTGGAACCGAGGTCGGAGCCGTCTCGACAACACCAGCCCTCGGCTCAGTAACTGGAGCCGAGGGTTTGGCGGTTTTTGATGACTTCCCCGAGCCAGACTTGGACGGGGAGTCATCAGGCTTTAACAAGCCCCTTAGAATGAGCTTGTTACACCTTTCCTGCAGGACTCTTGAACTAAATCGGTGACAAACGGAACAAGAGTCCTGCAGGTGTAAAGGCCCCAAGCAATAGACACAAGAAGTGTGACCGTCTGTCAGAGACATTTTCTGACAGCACGAGTCACACTTCTTGAATCCCGAGACCTTAATGTCTTTGGACATTGCCCTAAAGACAGTCACTGAATCAGCACACACACTCTCTCACTTACACACAAGGGGGAGATGAGGGGGCTGACTAGAACAACAACACACACACAGGGGTGAGTAAACAGAAAAAACTAAAGCCTGTAGGCCTGATTATAAAAGTTAACTACAGGGGTGGGTAGGGCTTACGAAACAAACATTATTAAATAATAATATCGATACGGAACAAAAGTAGGGAAAATAACCTAATAAACTACCTCAAAAAATAGAAACTTTGATGAAAAATCCTTTTACTGACCTGAGCTGGTAAAAAAGGCAACCTCGCAGCGAAGCGGCAAACGAGATCTGGGGAGTTAGCGCATGGTATTGTGGGATATAGGGCTGCCTTGAGCCGGTAAAAATAGCTCTCGAGCTATAGTATAGGCCGAGTCGGAGCCGAGGATCGGCTCTGAACCCATCCAGCAAGAATGAAGGTGAGAATGACAACTTAATATAGTGTATTATGCCTGGCTACATCCTTGCTCCCAACTAGATGCAAAGCCAAGCAGCCACAAGACTGAAGGATGTAGAAACAAACAAATTTAGTAAAGATCCAACATCACCTGATATTCATCTCACCAACTGGTACTGCACAGTTTAGTCTTCTTACTTAGATGGACAGATGCTGGCATCAAAGTGCGCAAAATATACCACTAGGCAAATCTGATTTGTACTTTAGAGAATAATGATGCCATTATGTTTATTGCACATGTTTTACATGTTCCTACTATGTTAACTACTGCAAAAGTATTTGCCAGTTACCAAAAGCAAGCACAAAATTAGTAAATTATGTGCTGCTAAACGCAGAAACAGCGCACATTCTGCTGGTCACCGACACTCGCAAAACCAGAATATCGCTTTAATTACCATTTATTTCTGGACAATATATATTACACTAAGCAGACACACTAACATACAAAGAATATGAACAAATGGAAGGAGGGTGTAGGGGGTGCACGCATGTATCTGCATACATACCTTCATTACAAGCAATTGAGTTGCCTTGGAAAATATTATTGGTGATGCACAGAAAGCACAGTCCTTTAAAAGCAAGCTGGTGACAGAAACAGGCCAGTTATGGAAAAGCAAATCAAGAATCACACCTCTTGTTTTGTAAAGCACAATGGTGTATGCCCTTTGAAATGTTCCCTTTTCCATATATAACAAAGGTCCTCAGACCTTCCATCCTTGGCTAGGGAAATTCAAGAAAGTTAGAGCTTGACATATCAAACAGAAGCAGCCTAAAAAATGCATCTACTTGTTTTAAAATATATCTGTAGCTGCAATCACAGTACAACATCTCTTGTCTGCAACGTGTTGCGAGTTTCTAGTCGTCCATATCTCAATTCTTAATGTGCTCTAATTAGTCTGCATCTCACCTTTTTGTTCACATTGTAATTTCCTTCAGTCACTAAGAAAACAAAATCCACAGCTCAAGTGGCAGGTACCATATAAATGAAATACTGTTTTACCTGTCTGTATTTTTCCTCATTACCCACTCAATGCCATGATTATTACTAAGTTGCTACCTCTACGGTACCCATCCAATGGGTCAAAATGATGTGTGTGTTCATGTTCAGCTCCACAGAAAGATTAATTCAGATGGCTTCCCCAGAATACCCATCTTAATGTACAAAGGACATGCACTATTTGAATGCACATTAACTTCACAATGACTTGTAGCTGTCATCTGCATTGCTCCCCTGAGCACACTGCGGACAAGCAGTTCTTGGTATATGGAATACCCCCTAGCATTCTATCTCATCAAATGTGACAGAGAGCTTAGTTTCCCAGAACTAAACACATACTCTGAATACATGAACTGAAATACATGGCAAAAACAGGCATGCAAGAACTGATACACATGTACGTTACTTCATTTTCTACACATTTCAGGTACCATTTGTTTTCAGCCAATAAAGCACCTGCATAGAATGCTTAACAGATTGCCTTAGTTTACACTGCAAGTCAGTTGTACTGGCAAGATTTGAATCTGGGTCTCTGGTTTCCCACGCTACTGCACCCACCACAACACGGTCTCCTCAGTTATCAACATATTGGGAAAAAATGGTCTGCAGCCAGACAAAATTACTGGTAAGCTTTAATCACGCCGCTCACTTAAATGAGACAACAAACAATTTTAGGTCGTTTGTCTACAAACTGATCCCTTTTTACCATACTCTTAATTCACTACTTTCTAAAGTGTACGGAGATATAATGTGAATGGAATGCACAATGTAAAACCCAGTTTCTTTTCCTAAAAGGCCTTTTCTAAAAGAGATAAAAGAAATCTGAATCAAAGGAGCAAGACACAGTGGGGGATGAGTTACAATAAACTAATTACATCTCTTTCTCTCCTGCATGACAAGCGGCACAAGACTCCATCTTACGTGGTTTGTTTGGAGGAATTACTGAAGGTAACCATGGCCCTTCATGAGTAATTCATTACTCTGAATCATTGCAACTTTTAAAACCTTTGTTTCACCACTTCTTAAGTAGGGCTTTTCTATATTATACACTTGTAGACTATACTTTAAAACACTGTGTGCCTAACTGAAATGAAATGTATTAATCAACTGAATGATTTTAATAACAAGCACCCTGGCAAATGTCTGAATTTTAGGCAACAGCACTAATAGCTGTGAACAGTGTTCTTTGATGTGACAAAGCAACAAATATAAACAGTGAATTATTGAATCTCTGAACAGGAATTCATTTATTGTTGATGAAGATTTTCACAAGAACTGCATGCCTATGCCCGTATGTATGTCAGCAAAAACTTAATTCATTTTCTAATGCCCACTTTATTCTAAACAGGCTGACAAAGGAACTGGAACCTATTCTGGGAATCAAGGACTGTAAGAACCATGACTCTATGGGATCCCAGTTTGTCATAGAACACTCATGCACAGTCCTACATACCACAAGCACACAAACCTAAGGGGAAGGACTGCCAATTCACCTACGTTTATGCCTCTGAGATGTGGAAGGAAACTGCAACACACAAGGAGACCTCATGCAGGTTTCACAGTGAAGGCACCCCAGTCAGAAAACTAATCCAGGGTGGATGGTCTTGGGCTTAGAGTAAGCATCCTCACTGGTCCTTCTGAACACAGTTTTAATTTTTTATTCAAATTTTTAGCTTCTGGTATTTAAGCCCTGCATTTGAACAGGTTTCTGCTTATTTGTACCAAGCTGAACTGACGTGGGCTACCAGCCACAACTCTGAGCTGAAATACCAGATGACTAGAGGCTTCTGAGCTTCCCAAACACTATAAGTTGCCTGTTTTTTTTTTGGTTATTTATACTATTCACTGAACTTTTATTGCCTGCCGCTTACTTTTATACTGTATTTATACACTGTGTACTAAACTACACTGTTGTACTGCAAATGTCTACCTTACCGTGTCTGTTAAATTGAATGTTATTGCTGTCTGCACTCTTTACAAAGCTCTTTTTGCTATTTTCACTGTTTTAAGTATTTGTCTGTATTATTTGCCATCGTATTTGTTGGTATTTTTTGCTGTTGCAAAGCAATCTGTTCTTCTTGTTCAGGTTTTCCCACCAAGCAGTGTTAAAGTAACTGATTTGTTAGCGATTTAAAACATTTAGTCTACTTGCTGATTTGCTGCTGTTTTAAATGTGTTTTTTTTAGTGTCTCAATATTATTTTTCTGGTGTGTTAAACATTCTCTAGTGGTTCCTGCCAAAACTAGGGTAGCTAGTAGCTGCAGCATAGTCTAGATACAGGTTTGCTGCATCTAGGTCTGTAGTGTCTTTGTTTATGAGCATGTTTTCCAGGACATCTTGGATTGGAAGGGACCTTTCTGCACTCTAGTGAGAGGATTGTGCTGATTGGAACCTGTCTGGACCTTTCTAAAGTTTCTAGCTTCTGGTATTTAAGCCCTGCATTTGAGCAGGTTTCTGCTTATTGTCATGCAGCACCAAACACTGCCGTGCAATTGTGCGCCACAGCCGGAGAGATTAATTCAACAGTTTTTTCCCTTAGATACAGCTGTTCATAGGTTCATACTAGGCTATCTGCCCTAGGGCATTTATAAGCCTAGCCAGAGTTGTGTGGCTTTCACCACCCCTTAGGTTGAAGAATACTATACCCATTAGTTTGCCGTGCCTCTGTCCAGCAGTGATACAGAGATGATCCCCGGGGTAAACCTACGATCTCCCATCCACTGGTCAAGATTCCTCTTGAACAGAGCCAGCGAGGTGCTCTGTCTCACATGGACCGTGATTCTGTTCCACAGCATAGGGAGTCTCTGGGTGATGAATCTGTCCCTCCAGCACGTCCTATTTATATCCGTGTTGAGGTTTAAGTCTCTTGCTCTTGTGGCTCTGGTGGATTTGGATTTTTTGAGGTGGAGCATGTCCATTAATTCCGGGTTGGACATGGCCTTGTATGTCAGGCACAGGTCACCTCTGAGCAGACGGTATGCGACTGAATAGAGCTGGAGTTTCTTCAGGCAGGCAGCATATGGCATATTTTTGAGCCCCTTTATCCTTTTGGTGAGGAACTTTCGGGGTCTTTCCAATTGCTGCAGGTGTCGGGTAAGATACATTCCGAATGGGGCATTGTACTCAATCATTGGTCTGATAAGTGAAGAGTACAGGGGAACAATGACCTCCCTTGATCTGGATGTGAATCCCTTCATAATCAGGTGGGCAATGTAGAAGGTCCTCCTAACCACTTTGGCAATGTGAGTGTCAAAAAAAGGTTACTGTCAACTTGGGTCCCCAGGTCCCTGATAACCTCTTCTGTGCTTAATGGATTGCCACCTATGTGGTAACTTGGGGTTACCTTTTTACCAAAGGGTATGACTATACATTTTTTGGCGTTTAGCTTAAGGCCATGGCTCTGGCACCAGTTATCCGTTTCTATGAGACCTCTCTGAAGGATATCTGTGTCTGATGGATTTTCAACTATGGCGCCCAGTTTGCAGTCATCTGCAAACTTTGTCAGCCACAATCCTCCTATGTTTGCCTGCACTTCTGAAAAGTAGATGCCGAACAAGAGGGGGCCCAGGACTGAGCCCTGTGGGACACCGCTTGTGACCGGCTTGGAATCTGACATGGCACCAGCAACTCTAACCCTGTGGGTTCTGTCCTTGAGCCAGTTTGCAACCCATCTTGTGACATATGGGTTTACATTTAAACTGGTGAGCTTTTCTATGATACCCGAGTGGGGTATTGTGTCGAAAGCTTTTGCAAGGTCAAGGTAGGCTGTGTGAACTGCCTTACCCTCATCAATGGCCTTGGTGACTGTTTCAAAAAAAGTCGACCAAGTTCAAGAGGCATGATCTGCCCTTGATAAAGCCGAATTGGGTAGGATCCAATGTCTGTAGGTCCCCTATGTCTTTATTTATGAGTTCCATTATGATCCTCTCCATAGCTTTGCAGACCAGGCTTGTTAAGCTTATGGGGCGGTAATTACCAGGGTCCGTAGAAGCACCGTCTTTGTGGAGTGGGACCACAGTTGCCGTACGCCACTCTTTGGGTACGTATCCTGTGGTAAGGCTAAGATTAAACAGCAGCCTTATGTGTGGGTTTAGTTCCTCATTGAGTTCGTAGCACACAGCCGGCGACACCATCCGGTCCCATTGATGCTGTGTTTTTAGCTTTAGAGAGAGCAGCTCTCACCTGGGCATTTGAGATGATTGGGAGGCTACACTCTGCTGGGATAGATATTTCTCCTTTTGGGGGGGAGGGAGGGGAGAAATTTTCACTGAACCTGTCTGCCAGTATATTTGCAATGTCTGTGGGTTCAGTGATTTTTGTATCATTTTGGACTAATTCTGAGCATATCTGGGAGTTTCCACCCAGATTGCTAACATAGCTAAAGAAGGCCTTATGATTGTCTTTTTTGAGTCCTTGGCGATTTTTCTCTCAAAGTTGACCTTGGATGATTTTATGAGTGATCGTAGTTTTTTACTAGTATTGATCAGAGATGTCTTCCCTTTTAGGGATTTTGCTCTATCTTGTAGTAGCTTTCTCCTCTTGTTGTAAAGTTTGTTTATGGCTGGGGTCCACCAGATCGGGCGCTTGCCTTTGGTGGAAAGGGTCTTGATTTTATTTGGGATTGCTTGATCCATGCAATCCTGGAGGTGCTCGTAGAAAGCATTTGTAAGGGATTCAGCAGCGTGGGTTGTGGTTTCCAATGGCTCAGGGGCCTTGAAGGATACCACACCAGTCTTAAGAAGTGTGAAGTTGGCTTTTGAGAAGTTCTTCACTGTGGTCTTTTTTGTTGTGGGTGGGGGCGGGATGTGGATCTCCAGAGAGATTAGTTTATGGTCTGATCTCACCAATGAGGGATATACTTCCGGTATGGAGCATTTTGTCCCCATGTTTGTGATGATCAGGTCTAGTATATTTTCACCTCTTGTGGGAATGGTGACAAGTTGTTCCATAGCATTTGAGTTTATGAACTCCAGGAACCTTTGGGCTAGGGTATTGGGGCTTGAGTAATGTTCCCAGTCTATGTTTGGGCAGTTGAAGTCACCCAATATGATGGTGTTTGGAGAGGCATTTATACTCTCCAGTGTCTTCAGGAAGGCTGTGTGGGGTTCCTGAGTTTGAGAGGGTGGCCTGTAACATGCTACAAACTGTAGAGCAGTTTTGCCTATGGTTAATTGCACCTGAATGGTCTCTGATGCTTCGTGAGTTGCCACCAGCCTGGAGGTGTGGGTATCCTTGATGAATATGGATACACCCCCTCCTTTTGTGGTACGGTCCGGGTTTTGGGGCCGGAACGCATGATAGGAGGTAAAACCTGATAGTGCCGGGGTGCTCTCAGGAGCCTTGAACCAGGTTTCAGTCACAGCACAGACATCGATTTTCTCCATACTGAGGAGGGCTTTGAGGGCGTGCATCTTAAGATTTAGACTTCTGGCATTGAGCAGCATTACCCTTAGTTTTTTTCCATTATTGTTTTCTAGGGCGGTGGGTTTAGAATTTGAGCCTTGTCTAAAAAAGGCACTATGGGGGTGGCAAGAGCCTTTGCCAATATCCGGAAACCCAGGGGTGACAGGTGCAAGCCATCCCTTGCGAAGCAGCGTGGCTTGTCAAGCATGTCATTCCAGGCAGACAGACATTGGATCCCTCTCCGGTGCCAGCATTTGTCAGATCACACATGCACTCGGGTCTCTCAGCAACAAGTACCATTATGACTCTGTCATAGTTCAAGTTGTAGTGAACGACTTGAGATGTACCTCACTAGACTATATGAAGAGAGACATGACTGAGCTCTCCGAGTATATGTTCCAACAGATATGTCCCTAGCCTTGAGCAGCATAAAACTCTCACTAGAATGATGCTACAGTATATACAAAAAATGATTGATTTTGAGACTTGGCTTAGATTTTCGTGCCATTCAAAAGCGATTGGTTCAGTGTCTGTCAGCCTGGGAAGCTATGGTTAACAAACCTTGCTGCTTTGCACCTGGCACCTCTAGGCTTTCAACTACTGACAAAAGGCTTTTGCCTCCCCATAGTGCCTTTTTTAGGCAAGGTCTCAAAAACAAACTTACAAATGTGAAATTTGCCAATCAAAATAAAAATAAGGGTAATCCTACTAAACGCTAAGAGCTTAAACCAAAAACTGCACACCCTGGAAACACTTCTACGACTGGAAGATGTAGATGTCCGCACACAGAAACCTAGTTCAAGGCCTCAGAGTATCCCAGTCTTGCAAGATTACAATGCTTTCCGCACTTTCAGACCACAAAATGAACATGTGAGAACCAAAGCTGGCAGTGTTGCTATCTATATTAGAGATAAATTCTCCTCCAGTCTAGACTGGACAACTCCATGGAATTACTCCAAGTTCAGGTTATGGTGGGTAAGACCCCCATTCTAGTCACAGCCATTTACAGATCCCCCCTCCAGGGGTCACGATACAGGAAGCCTAGTTGACCATACTGGAAACAATCCAAATATTACCGAACACTCTGGTTATGAAGTATTTCAATTATGCTACCATCAACTGGGAAGCCTACGCTAGCCTTAACTTACTAGAGCAAAAGTTCCTTGACTTTGTTAACTCAAATGCCCTGGAACAAATTGTTCGTACCTCGACAACAGGAACACGCATACTAGATCTGGTCCTCACTAACATGTCAAACAGATGCACTACCACAACTATTGGATCCTCATTAGTTAAATCTGACCAAAAATCAGTCACGTTCGAGCTGACACTAACATCAGAACTCACAATGGGCAAAATCAGACAAACTTCACCAAGCAAGCTATACCCTCCTAGGTGAAGGTATAAATGCATTCTGAGCCCCACCCCCAGCTGGAAGTGGTAACTACATCGAAGCTTACACTACTACAGTCACTTGGATAAGTGTACAGGCTCAGCTATTCCAGAAAGATCAAAGCCAGAGCCCCAAGTAAAAACAAGCCGCCATGGTGGACATCCAGCATCAACAAACTTGACAATAAATGCAAAAAGTTGCTGTTCAAGAAAACAAAAGGCATGACCCAAACAATGGAAAAGTGCACACTGCAGCCTCAACTGGCAAATAAGGCAACTTGTCAAATCCTCTAAGGTCTTCTACTGAGAAAAACTTAGCAAGCACAGCCAAGGATAACCATGAAGTCTTTCACAGCTACGTATGCAGCCTAAAAATAGTGACCAATGGTATCACACACACACAAATACACACACACACACACTGACCCCACAGAGATGGCAAACCTGCTAGCGGACAGGTTTGGTGAAAGTTTCACTCCTTTAGCCCCTCCAAACCTATCACAAACCTTCCTAGAAACTCCCCACCACCCCACATATCTGAAGAACAGGTCATCCAAGCCTTGTCCAAGGCAAAAAAACACAACCTCTATGGGACCAGACAGCATCCCAGGCTGTCTTCTAAACAGGCTAATACAAGAACTAGCATCACCATTAAGTACCCTTTTCAATCACAGTCTAACCACAAGCTTTGTTCTTGTGGAATGGAGAACAGCAACAGTTATTCCCCACCACAAAGGTGGCCTAGCAACAGACCTGGGGAATTACAGACCCATAAGCCTGACCAGCCTCATCTGCTTGGCCAAGGAACATATCATTATGAACCTCAAAGAGGTAGGCGACCTCCAAACCCTGGATCTACCCAATTTGGCTTAGTCAAGGGCAGATCATGCCTGTTAAATCTGGTGGATTTCTTTGAAAATGTAACTAGGGCCATTGAGGACGGCAAATCTGTGCACACAGCATGCCTTGACTTGACAAAGGCTTCTGACACAATCCCACTCTCTGGCATCACTGATAAACTTAGCAAACTGAATATAAACCCCTTCGTTACAAGATGGGTTGCCAAATGGTTCACAAACAGGACACACACTATCAAAGTGGGTGACTCCACATCAACCAGCAGACCTGTTACCTCTGGGGTGCCACAGGGATCAGTGCTAACCCCCCCACTGTTTGGTATAACATCAAGTTCAGGTGAAAACTAAGGGGTTGTGGTTGACCAAGTTTGCAGACAACTGCAAACTAGGTGCAATTACTGAATCCCCACCTGATGTCAGTATACTCCAAGAGGGTCTTACGAAAACAGACAACTGGTGTCTTAGTCACGGTCTCAAACTGAATGCAAAGAAATGCATCATCATTCCCTTCAGCACAAACAATGTCCCTTCACACTATCAAATCAACAATACCGTAAGTACGCATGAATTGGTAAGGAACCTGGGATCACAAGTTGATTGTCATCTTAAATTCTGACCACCATGTGACCACTTTAGTAAGGAAGGCTTTCTATGAAGCACACTTGATTAATAAAGGCATCACCTCGAGAGAAAGAGAGGTCAAAACCCTTCTATACTCGGCACTAATACAGCCCATAATTGAATATAATGCCCCGTTCAGCATGTACTGTACAAAGAACCTGCACCAATTGAAGACACCTCAGAGGTTTCTAACCTAGATGATCAAGAGACTCCAGCAAGTGCCATACATAGACTGACTAAATTCCCTGTCACTATACTCTGTATCGTATAGAATTCTTAGGGAAGACTTATGCCAAGCTTAGAGAGCAATCTCAGACCCAAACTTAATGAACGCTGCATACCCATAAATATCTATAAATCAAATGGGGACTATGGCTACCCGTTCCAGGGACCTAAATATGGCCTGTGACTTAAATCTGCCCCTCAAGCATATCCTACCTCCCAATGACTGCCACGTCTTTGGAATAGGCTACCTATTCATGTGAAACAGAGCACCTCTGTGATACTGTTCAAGAGGAATCTGGACGAGTGGATGGGGCACCGTAAATCTTTACTGGGAATAGCACCCACAACCTGCCTGGACATGGGCAGCCATTACTAAATGCAATTGTGGGTATTAACTAACATTTCTATGGTATTACATTGGGATGAAACGACTAGGCTCAAAATGACCTCCAGGTCGATACCCTACTAATCACTTATGATCAAAGGACTGTGAAAACACGACAACTTTGGGTCCTACACTGATGATTTTGTATGAAATGGCTTGGCTACTGAAACGTGCATTAAACTAATGAAGCCACCAATGTCAGTTTAGCAAAAGCTGTAAAAAAATCCACCACCAATGCCAAATAATATACAGGTAACCCAAGCAACAACATATGGAAGTTTATTCCACAGTGCAAAGCTAAGATATGCCACCTGCATGAAACAAAGCATTCCCATGCTCCAGTCAGTACAGACTAACTGGGAGCAAGACACCCTCTACTATCTTGATAACATCCTCCTTTTTTTGGTGAATGAAAAAGATATAAAGGTCCATTAGCTCAGCAATCGGCAGTATCCTACCTGTACTCCAATGGATATGAAGTACAGGACTAAAATACAACTCTGGTAGAAGACGAGACAGAATGCTGGTCTCTAGCTGATGTCCTTATACAGACCTAAACCCCCTCCAGGAGGAATAAAGCAACAAACTTAATTTTGAGAAACAAAAACTGTATTCAGCGGATGTGTAAAGAATAAGAACACTTATCCATCCACCAAATACATTTTTTAAACTAAGTTTAGTATATTTATATACTTTAAGTATATAAAAGATGCAACCACGAGCCTAGATGGAAACAGCAGTTTAAAAACAGTCGCAGCAAAATAGGACCGTCTAAACAGAGATTAAAATCTCTGAAAATTAACAAAATATTGGAAGGGTAATTACATTTTTTTAAAAAAGTCAACAAAATCCACTGATGAAGAGAAGACAAAATCTGCAGACCACTCACAGAGCAGGTAGTCTCCAGTTCTAAAAATGACACATTCACCAGCCAGATTACTTTCAGTTGTGTTCACAGTGTAAAAGGTCATAAAACTTTCCACAATCCAGTCACACCAGGGATAATCCACACTATTACAGGCCTAAAATCAACCAGTATCTTCACACTACTTCATCTGCCATCAGAGTCACCTGCCAAACCTCACTGTAATAAAGTATAAATACAGCCAGGCACAATGACAATAGGATATCAACAAATGATGCAATCCACAAACCACAAAGGACAGAACAGCTACAATCAGGAGGAAGGCAGTCACAATTACTGAAGAAAAATACAGTGGCTCAACTGACAGCCATCAAGGCCATCGTCTCCGTCAAAACCATCCTCAACCCAAGTTGTTGGGTGATCAAAATATAAACCCATTTCATTAGTACTGAACCAAAACAAATTACAGACATAAGCAGAAAATAAGAGAATAATAAGAAACAAAGCCAAGTTATGTAGAAAAAGTATAGTTGTGTACACTTACCATAAATGTAGATGTTCGAGTGTATTCACTGTTGCAGTCATCACACTTGGGTTATCTGCCTGCAGGTAGCCCTCAGTCGGCCCGAATACCAGAGACTTAGTATTTCTGTGTCAGATGCTATCGCTCCAGGAATGACATCAGGTTGCCAGGGGTATAAAAACAGGCAGCAGACGCCATTACATCAGTTTTTCTTGCCCCAAATGTCAGGAGCTCTCCAAGTAGGGAGCTAGGATATGGTGGGGAACACATAACCAGTAAAAAGTAAATACCAATACCAATACCAATACCCCAGAAGGGGTTAGTAATAGCCATAGATAGGAGAGAGAGAGAGAAAACCAGGGGGCTGGAGGGAGGGAAACCAGGACTGCAACAGTGAATACACTCGAACATCTACATTTATGGTAAGTGTACACAACTGTACTATGTTCTTCATGTTTCACTGTTGCAGTCATCACACTTGGATGGATTCCCAAAGCTGAGGAGAGAGGTGGCAGGATTAGTTAGAGCCCTAGGCATGGGTCAGCAAGTCCTGCAGAACAGCAGAGGCAAACTCTGCCCAAGCCTTAGAGAAAAGAGGTAGGTGGTAATACCTTGTAAAGGTATGGACAGAGGTCCAGGTGACAGCTTACAAGATGTTCCTGGTGGGAACTCCTCTGAGGAATGCTGTGGAAGTGGAGGCTGCCCTTGTGGAATGGGTACGAATAGACTTAGGGGGTGATTTCCCATGTAATCTGTAGCAGAAATGGATACAGTGCGATACCTATTTGGAAATGGTTTGCTTGGAAATGGGCTTCCCCTCTGTCCCTGGGGCAAAGCTGACAAGAAGCTGGTCAGTTTTTCTGAAGGGTTTAGTATGGTCCAGGTAGTATCTGAATTGTCTATGCAAGTCTAGTGAGTGCAGAATTCTTTCCCCCTTGTTTTGAGGGTTAGGAAAGAAGGTGGGTGGATGTCTGGCCTGGTTGAGGGTCACATCAGATACCACACCTTGGGCATAAAGAAGGGGTTAGTCCTCAGGGAAACCCTGTCTGCATGGAAAATGATGAATGGCTCAACAGCCATGAGCACCTGAAGTTCTGAAATTCTTTTGGCTGAGGTGATAGCTAGTTAGGAAAGCAGTCTTCCAGGAGAGGTATCTCAATTCTGCTTAAGCAGCAGGTTTGAATGGTGGTAAGGTTAGTTTTTCTAAGACATAATTCAGGTCCCAGGCTGGCATGGCTGGCCTTCTGGGAGGTCTGATATTAGAAGCCAGAATTGTTTAATCAAAGGATGTGAGAAGAGGGGCTGGTCTGTTTCGAAATAAACTGAAATGGTTGAGGCATGGATTTTAATAGAAGAGAAGGAGAGGCCACTATTGAGTAACTCAGCTAGGTAGTCCAGGATAAGAGGGATGGAAGGTTGTGAGGTACTGCCCCCGCTGGACTGGCTCCAGGAGCAGAATCTTTTCCATTTCTCTGCGCAAGATTTTTTGGTGCTGGGCCTTCTGGCCTCTGTGATAATGTCTAGGACCTGTTTGCTTAACAGGGACCCCTTGTTTGCTTTTCAAGTACTAGCCATGCTGACAATTTGAGAGTCTGCAAGTCTGGGTGCAGCATCCCCCCCAACTGGGTCAAGAGGTCTGAGATCAGGGGAAGCTGCCTGGGAGGCTGTAATGTCAGGCTGCGCAGTAAGGGGTACCAATGCTGTCTGGAGCAATGAGGATGGCCTTTGGTCTCTCCCTTATCTTGATCAGTACACCTTGGGAATAAGAGACAGAGGAGGGAATGCGTACACAGAGAGGGAGTTCCAGGGGAAGGTCAAGGCATCCACCTTCCACGCTAGGTGGCGATACTCCCTGGTACAGAATTTTTTCAGCTGGTGGTTGAGGTGCGAAGCTAAGAGATCCACCTCCGGAGTTCCCCATTCCTGAATGACTTGCAAAAAGATTTTTCTGTGGAGCTGCCATTCGTGGGGGCCCAGTAAATTTCTGTTTAGGTGGTCTGCCAGGGTGTTGTTGATCCCTAGTAGGTATTGAGCAATTAGGTGTAATCCCATGGAGGAGGCCGTCAGCCAGAGGTTCATTGCTAGCCTGCACAGAAGGTAAGATTGGGTCCCTCCCTGTTTGTTGATATACTACATTACTGTGGTGTTGTCTGTTTTGATAAGGAGAACCCCTAGCCTGAGATGGGGTTTGAAGGATGTCAGAGCCTTTTGTACTGCCATTATTTCCTTCTGATTGACGTGTAAGGGAAGGTGGGTGCACTGTCTGCTAGGTGAGCGACCCAAGCAATGTCTGAGGCATCAGTGGTGATGGTCTGGCCAGTAGGGCAGAGGATGAAGGGAAGATCCTTGTTCTTGGCACTGGCCCCTGTCCACCAGAAAAACTTGGTCCTTATACAGGGGATCAGAGGGAGAGAGGTCTCTAGAGACCGAGAGTGCTGACACCAAAGGTTCTTCAGATACCACTGAAGTTTCATGTGAAGCCTGGGCAGAGGAATTAGAAGGATGAAAGATGCCATGTACCTCAAGGCTTGCAGGAATTTCCTCACAGTGAGGTGACCTCTGGAAGCCAGCTGGGTAAAGTAGAGAGGCAGGAATCTCTGCTTTTCTGGGGATAGGATGGCCATTTGGGATGCTGTGTCCAGCAGTGCTCCCAAGAAAATGATCTTCCTGGAAGGGGTTTGCTTTGATTTCTTCTTGTTGATGGTGAACCCTAGGGAAGTTAGGAGGTTATGACAAAGAGAAGGTCCTGGAGCAGCTTTTCGTTGCACTGTGCCTGAATGAGGCAGTCATCCAGATAAGGGTAAATCCGTATATTTCTCTGTCTGCAAAATGCTATGGCCAGGGCTAAGCATTTGGTGAATACTCTGGGTGCAGTAGATAAGCCAAAGGGTAGCACAGAGAACCGAAAGTGTTGTAAGCCATCTTTTAGGTCTAGTGTCACTAGCCAGGCATTTTTTGTCAGCATACGTAGCAGCTGCTGCAGAGTTAGCATTTTGAATTTGGGGACCACCAGGGAGGTGTTCAGAATGGATAGATCCAGGATGGGGCCCCAAGTGCCCTCTTTTCCGGGAATAAGGAATAGTCTGGAATAAAAGCCTTTGCCTGTTTGATCTGATGGGATAGGTTCTACTGCCCCCTGGGATATGAGAGTTTGGACCTGTTTCAATGCCTCTACCCACTGATTTAGAGGTAAGTCTGGGTACCCTCTTGGAAATGGGAGTTCGTTGAAAGAGAATTTGTATCTCTGAAAAATTACCTTTAAGACCCATTAGTCATTTGTTACAGAAAGCCAATTGTCTTTGTAGAGGGAGAGCTTTCCTCCTAGCTTTTGGCGAGTGAAAGGAGGGCGGGGGGGGGGGGAGGAGTCATTGAGAGTTTTTGCCATAAAAGGGTGGCTTGGAACTCCCTTGCCTTTGGGGCGGAAGTGGTCCACTGTTTGGTTCTCTGCTGCCCCTGGGATAGAGGCCTGGGTGGTCTGTCCCTGTGGGGCTTACCTTGGCCCTGTCTGCTACGTGCAACGAAGGACCACTGCTTAGAGGGAAAGTTCCTGCTGAACCTGGGAGGTTAAACCTGAAAGAAATCTTTTACTGTTTGCATAGATTTTGCTTTGCCTTCAGTCTTTTTAAACATCTCTTCTGCTTTTACTCCAAACAAGCGCTCCTTATCCAGGGGTGCATCGATTAGTTTAGACTCGACATGATCAGGGAGAGGTTGTTCCTTCAACCATGCATGTCTCCTCATGACAGATCCTGACACTGCTGCCCTGCCTGAGGCTTCTAGGGCATCATATCCACAGTGTAATGAGTGTTTGGCCACTTGACAAGTAGAATGCAGTAAATCTGCTAACTCTTTCGAATTGGCACAGTCAGGAAAGGTTGAAATCTTTTGTTTTAATAGTTCCAAAGTATGTTGTTGATATTTTAACATATGGACTGGACAGCTGAGTGCTCCGATAGCCAAGGTTGCAGAGGTGTATACTTTTTTATCCCCATCTGTCCAGAGCTCTGGAATATTTGTCAGAAGGAATAGGATTCTTGGCAAAACTAGTCTTAGCTCCTTTGGGTCCCGGTGTAATGATCTCTGGGTTTGCAGCAGGATTTCTGTACAGGTAATTTCTGAGAATCCGATACTCTAATACAGGTCAGGTTTACTGGGAGCAGGTGGGAGGGCGTCAGGGGCTAAGCTGGATTCATAAAAAACATCATCCACCACTTCTAAAATAGGGGGGATGGCCAGGGATCTGTGCAGGGGCAGGTCCAGAAACTCTAAGTCTTTTCTTAGGCAGGGGGAAATCCTGAGATTCCCATTGGAAATGTTCCTTGAGGGTGTGAAGGGTTTCCCCAAAGGAAAGTTCTTCTGGTGGGGAGGCAGAAAAAAATGGATTCGTCTGCATCTGAATCCTCATAAGCAGTCAGAGATTGTTGTTCCTATTTAAAATCTGAAAAGTCAGACTCCTTAGAATCTTGTTCTGTCATAATTTCTGGAGAAGGGTGTCTTTTCCTTTTAGAAGTTGTGGCCTGACTACCCCTGATAAGGGAGACGAGATCCTCCGCCATTTTAAGCATTTGTGCTTGGGGTGGTGGAGCAGGAGCAAGATGGTGGTTAGAGGCAGATTTTCTAAGAGTGGCCTGGCTTCTAGGTCTAAGAGTATCTGTCAGTCTGAGGGAAATGGTAGTCGGATGAGAAGATGTCAGTTTTTGTCTAGATTCGGTAGCGTAACAGGCCTCCTGGGAAGCCGATGTCTGCGTTGCAGTTCCCGACTCAACTGAAGCAAAGACAGCCAAAGGCTCGGAAGACGAAGAAGATTTCTGCGGCATACCAGACTCTAAAAGGGTCTCGGTAGAGGCCTGCGTAGATATTGAATCGGGTATCAGGGGCTGCGAAAGCACCTCACTGAATTTTGGAGAACTGATGACCTGCTTAGCGGGAGAGTCGTCGGAAGCAGGGGCGGCCCGTGCTACTGGACTGCCAGACTGCAGCCCCCCCAGCTGTAAAACAGAAATAAAATATAATAAAATAAAATAGAAAAGAAGAAAAAAAATAAAAAAAAGATTGCAAATAGCGAACCTTCACACATGCGCACTAGCAGCATTTCCGATCTCCGGACTGCTGCTGAGACAGTCTGGAGCATGCGCAGACTGTCTCAGCAGCAGTCCGGATTAGGAAACATTCAAGAGCAGAGATTCCAGAAGTCTATGCAGTTGTAACTGAATAGACTGTCGCTGGAAAGGGATCAGACTTGGACTGCAACATTGGCAGGCTGGGAGTCTCGTCGGGGGAAGAACATCTCGCGGGCTGTGGTGGATTTAATGCTCCGATGGACGTAGGGAAGGATGCAGTGCGCAGGCAGGCTTGTAGTGCTCCAACGGCTGTAGATTTAATGCTGCAACAAAGGGATCTACAGCTATCCAGGTTTTGTGTGTGTGTGTGTGTGTGTGTGTGTGTGTGTGTGTGTGTGTGTGTGTGTGTGTGTGTAATGCCCCAGGTGCTACATGGTGGTGGGTAGAGAATAAGTCTTGAACCCTGCACCTTGGGCCCAAGTGGCAAGAGCATGAATTCCCTACCCACCACCATTTGTAAAAATGTTGCAGAATTTTCCCTCATACTTGTCCTGTTCCTCATAAAATCTGTGGTTTCTGTATTTTTGTGTCCTTGCAAAGCCAGTAGTGCATTTGTGCAGTGGTAGCATTGTTGCCTGACAGCTACATGTTCTTTGGTTTGATTCTTGGCTGGGGTGCCTTACCTTCTGTGTGGAGTCTATATGTCCTCCCTGTTTTTGTTTCCTGTAGTGTCCTCCCATCTTACAAAGACATGTGTCTGGAGTGTTTCTCCCTGGGCCTCTGCTAAAAAATAGCTTTTGTTCCAAGTCAGACTTTCCTGGTTAACAAATTTTAAAAATGACACACATTTGAATATCAGACTTCATATTCTTCAGAAAGTGCATGGTAACACAAAAGCTTTTATTCTAGCAATTTTCTAAGTGTATAAGATGGATATTTGAAATTTGTCCCTATTTTTGGGACTGTATTCCCCCATTATTGGAATCATCCAGGTTTTGTGCTAGGGCTGAGAGCTATGGTAAGAACTGAATTCACTGAATATGTTTGGGGGCTATATTCCCCCATTACTGGCTTTGTCCGGGTGTTTTTTGCTAATAGGTTGAGAGCTATGGTGAGAACTGAATTCAGTGAATATTTGGGGGCTGTATTCACCCATTATTGGCTTTGTTCAGGTGTTTTGTGCTAAGAGGTTGACAGCTGTGCTATGGTGAGAACTGAATTCACTAAATGATAGGTATTTAAGTTTCCGTCTTCCTCTCACAAAACAGCTGATTTGGCATAGTGGTATGTTGCTCTGACTGTTTTGCTCAGGGTCCCCTGGGTTCAAGACGTGGCAGTGAAATGTATGGTGGTAACACAGCATTTTATTCTAGCAACTTTCCAACATTATACACGCAATGTTTAAAATGTGTCCCTGGTTTTTGACGTTTTGCCCCCCCCCCCTCAATAAATTTTGGCTTTTTCCAGATTTCTTGTGCTGCATAGTTCAGAGATACAGCTGAGTGCCGAGTAGATCTTACAAGGAGCTGAGAGCTGCAGGGGAACAAAAGTTTAGTGCTGCTTATGCTAAGACTGCTTGCATTGTTAATAGCACAACAGGTAGTGTACTTGCTTTTGATGCAGAAGGCTGTGGGTTCTACTCCCACAGTAGGTAGATGCATTGCTGATACTGTACTGTGTTGTAAAGGGGGTGGATGCTGCAGTCCTTTTTGGCAAAGATACCTAGTAACTATGAACCTGTTATCAGTTTGCTATCTATTCCCTATTGCGGTATTACTAGCTTATAATATTTTTAATGCATGCAACATAGGCAATTTATTCTTCAAGGGCAACAGGCACTTTATTTTTAGATGAAACAATGACATATAAAGTTGTTTGCTAGCAGCAACCGCTTTATTAGTTACAGATTTCCTTAATGTGGATTTTACTACTTCAGAGATTGTGCATATTTACTGATACTGGTGGACTATAGAAGGTTGAGTAGACTTTTTATGATGGAAATGTTCTGAATTGGGCAGTATTGTCATTGGTGTTTTGTTTCATTGTTTACTGGAAAAAAGTTCAAAACAATAAATTTAAAATGCCCTCTAGCAACTGTACTGTATTGTACAAGGAATATAATGTAATACAGTCAGGAAGGTGCATCAAAGAGCATGTGTATGTTTCATGTTCAAGGGGCCTATGATTTTGAAAACAGCCCAGAGTTCATCTTTATCTGCCACTGGCAAAATGTATTTTCTTTGAATGTGGGTTTCAATGCTGTTTCAATGCATGTGAGTTTCAAGGGCAGAGAAGTTTTAATGCTAAGTCTATTTTCATTGTGACACTGCATTGCTTTGTTTAACAGATATCTATTAGGGCTTGTGCTGTAAAATTCAAAATAAAACTTTCAGAAATCTAAATCATTGCAGAAGTAAAGCAGTATGCACACTACAGTGTTTATGGTAAATGGGGCAAAATAACCAAGGAATGGGACATTGGAATGGCTGCAGGGGGGAGGCTCCATTCGACCATTATTTTGTGAGGGGGGGTGGGGTAGCAAATTCAGACAGCCCCGTTTGAACTATACCTCTCAGTTGTCCATATGTTTACAGAATGAATAGATATTTGCTTCTTATTTTTGGTTTGTTCCTCATAAAATTTGTGGTTTTCTAGCAAATCATTTAGGAATGAAGTCACTAAATGACAGACATTGAGTTTCAGACGTCATAACCTTCAGAAAAATGAATGCTAATGCAAGACCTGTTATTATATCAACTGTCTTAAGTTTATACAAGAGCAAATTTTAGTAGTGTTTGTATGTTCCCCCAATATATTTGGCCTTGTCCAGATTTCCTGCATTAGGAGGTTGAGAGGTATGTGCAAATCGTTTTGTAGAATTAGGACTATCCAAACCTCTCCATTGTCCCCAATTTTGGCTCAAAATGTTGCTCTCCCCTAATAATCCCTCCTCAAAATGGCAATTTTGGAAGAAATCATGGAGGGTTTACAATTATATATAACTGTAATAATCAGAGTTATAGATTACTTTTATTTCAGAAATGCATGTAGATGCTCTTATTTTGTTAGCTGCTCAATTTAACAGTGTTAATATTAAAAAGGTGTCCCTTTTTTGACAGGTTCCCAGCTGTATTGTGTGGCAACTTTATATTTTTGCATCACATTTTGGTCTGTAAAATTGTGGTTTTCTGGCAAATTAGTGGCAAGTCATTAAAGATTGAAGTTAGAAAATAATGACAGATATTTGAGTTTCAGATTTCATACCCTTCAGAAAATTTGTACTAATGCAAGACCTACTATTGTTCTATTATCTAAGTTAATAAGAGCAATATTTAAAAATTGTCCTTATTTTGGGCCTGTGTCCCACTTCTAGTTCTATGTATGGCTTTGTCCAGATTTCTTGCTCTGAAGTTGAGCGGTATGAGTGTCAGAGCCATCACCATCAGCCAGAGACATTTCAAATTGTGACATACTTGTTGCACCCCACACTCCATTGTAGTGGCTCTGGATGTGTCAAAGGAAGGCAAGGAGCAGATATGCAGTGTAAGTGTGAAGAGTATTCCCCCATCCAAGGTAGACCACAAGTACGACCGTGGCTTTTCATCTGCCCTTGATTTTGCAGAATGTTCTGGTTTTCTGTCATATTTTTATACTATTGATTTATGCTCATTATTCAGGAAATGCATGCTGTCACAGTGCCCTATTGCTCTGTTTAAGTAGCAATGATTTAATGACCATCAGATAAGCTTGTCGGAGATTGTAAGATGCAAGTAAGCTTTAATAAGCATACTATTAAAGAATTACCAGCATTGAAAGCCTTTTCGTTGTTGCCATGCTGAGAATATTTACATAACTAGATAATGTATAAGCCTTGGGTATTGAAATGCATATGACAGTATTTGTAATAAAAGGACAGGATTACAGTATTTTCAGAAGCTCATTACATTTGGTGGAGACTTGCAGTCATCTTTGCAGGCTTACCCGTAAACTAAACAGAATGCCAATCTATCATGTGTGGCCCATAACTTGTGCAGGATTCCTTTAAGCAATTTATCTTGAGCTTGTTTCTTGTTTGCTGTTCATTTTTTACTTTGATCATGTCTTCCCCATGAAACAAGTAGATAGTTGTGTCAGGCAGCAGGTCTTTTTTGGATAAGAAACATTTTTACAAGTGGGGGTATAACAGAGATTGCTATTTTCAGCATGTTACTTGGTAATTTTATAAAGCTTAATATAAATTATAATTAGAACTGCAGTGCAAGGAGTAGTGGTTTGAGCTGAGTGCTGCTTGTTTTTTTATACTTGATTTTGACTGGCATTCCAGTAATGTATTTAAAAAGTAATTTTATTTTTTCATGCCTCACAACCTGTTTCCATCTGGATATTAAATAAGTTGTCATGTAGCCAATGCATTGAAATATTTTTTTCTTCTACACTTCATTTTGTCTTGATTGGACTCTCATAATGACTGTTTGGCACCCAGGGCAGCGTATTTAATTAAAGTTCCAGTTGTTGTGTTTTTGAGCATAGCTCCACCCCTATCTAGTTGGCCACACCTCTTCCCATTGGCCCCACCCATTCAGCTGTCTCCTGCAGCCCTCCTTTAATTTGAAGTCACCAGCCACCGCTGGTCGGAAGGCTTAGCCTTGTGTGGTCTGTCTCTATCGCTGCGTTTTTTTGGAATGTACACAGACTGTTGGCTGACGGACGTCACTTCAGAATGCGAAGATGGAAGATGAAAATACTGGTCTACAATAACAGCTCTACGGTGAATGGTTCTCACGTTAAAGAGGGCACAGAACTGGCAACAGGAGACGACATGGTCTGGGCCTAAACAAGTAATGCAGTATGAATGGAAGTCTCTGTGTGGGATCTGCTTTCCACAGGTGAGACAATTGTTAACTTTTTTGGACATCGGTTAGTGCGAGAAAAAAGGATCCCCAACAGAGTACTTAGCTTTAGACGTTTTCAGCTGAAATTCAAACTCTGGTAGCGACCAACCGACATACTTGCGAACTGCTTCTGCTACGGGCTTCATGGCAAGAAAGACTGATGTAATGGCGTCAGCTGGCTTGCTTTATAGCACTGACAACCTGACGTCAGACTATAGGTGACAGCAGCGACACAGAAAAACATAGACTCTGGTATTCAGACCGGCCAAGGGCTACTACAGCAGGGATAGCTCACAGGTGATGACTGCAACAGTGAAACATGAACATCATCAGCAGTAGCAAGTCTACATACCTGACACAGACACTGTAATGGGACGGATGAAATAATTTCAATAATCCATACACTTCTCTGATGCATCAACTATGCTCTCTCCAAATTTCTTAACAGCAACACACACAGGGCCAATATATGCTGCACTGTCAGAGACTGAAAGTGTTGCATCAGAGACAACAGATGAATCCCTCTTTTTACCAGAAGTTGCTTTACAAGAAGAATCAATAGCTTGAATTAAACACTGGGCCATTCCCAGTAAACTGTGCTATCCAAAGAAATTTGAGGAGTAGTAGATACGTGCTTGGTTTCGTGTTTCTTTTTGATAAGAAAAATGGGGCCAGCCATGTTACTAACTGCAGTAGCTGCATCCCCAGGGATGGGCACAGCATTCTGACAACAGGGAAACCTTCCCTGTTCTACAGTGGATATAAAAAGTGTACACACCTCTGTTAAAATGCCAGGTTTTTGTGATATAAAAAAATGAGACTGCAATAAATCATTTCAAAACTTTTCTCATCTTTAATGTGATCTAAACATGCACAATTAATTTGAAAAACAAACAAATTTGTTAGGGGAAAAAATAAAAAAACGTACAATAAGCCGGTTGCATAAGTGCACACACCCTTAAACTTTTAGTTATGTACTTACCATAACTTCAGATGTTTGGGATCCATCTCGCCTACATTCTGACTGATGGGTTCGGAGCCGATCCCTCGGCTCCGACTCGGCACGCTTATGCTATAGAGCGAGGCCTCTAATTGGCTGAGCTATCTTTACCCCAGGATGCACCACCACTAATCCCCCAGATCTTGTTTGTCCGCATTCATGCACACATGCACAGCTTGTTTATATAACATTGTTAGATGTTTCAAGATGAAACAACAGGATTCGGACCTTCTGATATCCTCTGATCTCCAAGGAAGGGGGAAGGAGGGTGGGTTATTAGGAATGTAGGCGAGATGGATCCCAAACATCTGAAGTTATGGTAAGTACATAACTAAAAGATGTTATGTGATCCTATCTCGCCTACATTCTGACTGATGGGACAGCGTCCCTAGCACCTAAATCCCGGGTGGCTCATTGGAAAAAACTCCTGAGCACTGTGGAACTAAATGAAGCTCGTCCTCTAGATGCCACATCTAATTTGTAGTGACAAATGAAGGTGTGCGGGGAAGACCATGTAGCAGCAGCACAAATGTCACCAACAGCAAGTTTAGAATGAAATGCTACCGAAGTAGCCATAGCCCTTGTAGAATGAGCCTTGACAGAGGTGGAAAGCTCTTTGTTAGAATAAATATAAGCTTGAGTAATACAGTCCCTGATCCATTTGGCAATAGTGACCTTTGTGACCGCGTTGCCCAATTTGTTTTCTGCAAAGGACACAAACAACTGATCTGTCTTCCTTGATTGTTTGGTCCTGTCCAAATAAAAACGTAACTGCCTGTGGACATCTAGTGTGTGGAAAATAAACTCCGCTTTATTGGAGTATTTTGGGAAAAAAACTGGGAGCTCTAACGACTGTTGCAAGCATAAAGTAGAACAGACTTTAGGAACAAAAGAAGGATTTGGTCTGAGGGATACCCTGTCTGTATGAAAAACCAAGTATGGGGGTTTCACTGACAAAGCTTGAAGTTCTGAAACCCTCCTGGCTGAAGTAATTGCCACTAGAAAGGCTGTCTTCCATGATAGAAACTTTAGATCACAGGTAGCTGCAGGTTCAAAGGGAAAAGAAGTCAGGGCACGTAATACTATATCGAGATCCCATGGAGGTGCAGGATGAGAAATCGGAGGTCTTAATAAAGCAGCACCTTTCAAGAAGGTCTTACACAACCTGTTGCTCATTAAAGGTGGGTCTATGGATTCATGAAAATTAGAAATCGCTGCCAATTGTACTTTGATGGTAGAAACAGAAGAGCCTTGATTGAAAAGAGAGGTCAGGAATTTGAGTACTTCTGCCACGGGAGTAGAAATGGGGTCCAGGCCCTGGAGTTGAGCCCAGATAGCAAACCTTTTCCATTTGCTAGAATACAGTTTCTTCGTAGCCGACTTGAGGGCTGAAGACAATATGTGCACCACATCTGGATCCAGTGCATGTCTCCGGACTATGGTCGGAAGAGGAGGAGCCAGGCCGTCAATTTTAATGTGTGTAGGGACTGGTGTAGTAGTCCCGACTGATGAATCAGTAGGTCTGGGACCTGGTCCAGAAACCATGGACCTTCCAGAGCATGTTTCCGAAGATAGGGAAACCACACTTGACGAGGCCAGTACGGAGCAATTAAGATCATCTTGCTGCCTAAGAGAGATGCCTTTTGAATCACTCTGGGGAGGAGAGGAACTGGAGGGAAGGCATAAAGCAGTCCGGTGGGCCAAGGATGGACTAATGCGTCCATAGGGCTCTTCCCCGGAGCCGGGGTTAGGGAGAAAAATGCTTTGCACTTCGCATTCAGAGGAGTCGCAAAGAGGTCGCAACACGGAACTCCCCATTCGCTGAAAATCTGCCTTGTAATTGTCATATTCAGAGACCATTCGTGAGGAGAGAGGATGGTTCTGCTCAACCTGTCGGCTATGACATTGGATTTGCCCGGTATGTGGGTAGCCACTAGGAAGCGTTTGGTCGAGACTGCCCATTCCCAAACTCTCATCGCTTCTCTGCAAAGAGGATAGGATCTGGTCCCTCCCTGTTTGTTCAGGTACCAGACAACTGACATGTTGTCTGAGTGAACAGCAATTACGCCCTGAGGGAGGTAATCGTGAAGGGCTCGAAGGGACAGGAGTACTGCCCTCATTTCTAGGATGTTGATGTGGAGAGGGGTCTCTACCGGGTGCCATTTGCCTTGGACTGACCTGCCCAGGGAATGCCCCCCCCCCCCCGTCTGGGAGGCATCCGTGGTCAAAGTGGCCGGATGAGGAAGAACAAAGGGTCGTCCCTGGTCCAAATTGGAGGACACTAGCCACCAGCGAAGGTCCCATTTGCAAGATTCTGTGATCCATATTAGATGATTGAGAGGGAGTTCCTGAAAGGACCACTGAGTTGAAAGAAGCCACTGGAGGATTCTCATGTGTAACCTTGCCAAGGGAACTAGGAGAACTGTGGCAGACATCGATCCCAATAGCTGTAGGACCATTCTGGCTGGGGCTTTGGACCTGGGGAGTAAGGCTTGAACCTGATTTTGAATGGTCTGAATTCTGTCTGCAGGTAGATAGACCCGCATCTGGTTTGAATCTATCTCTACCCCTATGAATCTTATTCTTTGAGATGGCCTTAACACAGACTTTGGCCAATTGAAGGTGATTCCAAGGGAATTGCCCGGTGATATTGTGGCTTGCAGGTTCCGTAGAAGTAGATGCTTGGAGGTGGCAGTTAGGAGCCAGTCGTCTAGGTAAGGAAACACCTGGAATCCTAGACTTCTCAGGTGAGCAGTCACTACTGCCAAGCATTTGGTGAACACCCTGGGGGCTGTGGTGAGACCAAAGGGCAGCGCACGGAACTGAAAATGACTGCATCCTAGGCTGAAGCGCAAGTGTCTCCTGGACGTTTGATGTATTTTGATATGGTAATACGCGTCCTTGAGGTCTATGGAGCACATCCAAACACCTTTCTCCAACAATGGGAGAATGGTTTGTAAAGTGACCATTCGGAACTTGGACTTCTTGACTGAATGGTTTAGGTTGCTTACGTCCAAAATGGGCCTCAAGTCCCCGGTCTTTTTTGGCACCAAAAAGAATCTTGAGTAAGTCCCTAATCTGATCTGGTCTGCGGGGACCGGTTGGATGACTCCTTTTTGCAGCAGCTTTGAAACTTCTAAGGCTGCGGTATCCCGTTGACTGGGTGGCGGGTCCGGGATTCTTTTGGACTGAGGGGGGGGCAACAGAATGGGATGGAGTAACCTCCGGCGATAATTCGAAGCACCCATCGGTCCTGAGTGACCCCTTCCCAGGCCTTCAGGTGCTTCGAAAAACGACCCCCGACTGGCTCCGGAAAAGCACAGTTGGGCAATCCCTCAAGGGACTATGAAAAGCTGAAGAGCAACGAAAGGACTCGCGGTCTCCAGTGTTGCGAGGGCCTCTGCCGCCTCTGGGACGGCGTCTTCCTGATGAATTTCCCCCTCCTCTGCCTCTGGAGGGGGAACCTTCCTGCTGAGAGGGGTAAGACTTCTGAGATCTACGGAACCACATCTTCCCTCCTCTTTTAGCCTTGGGATAAGGCCGAAAGGGAGTGGAAAAGCATGCCCCTACGGCAGTCAGAGTCTTACCCTCCTGTTCACAGCGGGTAAGTGTGTCTTTCACCTTGGGCCCAAACAGGGAGGACCCATCAAAGGGGGCGTCGGCGAATGAAGACTTGAAGGCCTCCGCAAAATGACACAGGCGGAGCCAGGCTTGTCTCTGTAGAGCAATGCCTGTACCCGCCGCTCTACTCGCTCCTTCGGCCGCATACGAAATGAGCCTCATGGACGAGTTCGAAATGGACGACATCGTAGCCAGCTGAGAACCAACCGTCTGGGCCAGCTCCTCAGGCAGGTTACCTAAGAGGGTATCGGATAGCTCCTTAATCAGATCCCTCTGGAATCTCGTAAAGTGCGTCAGGTAGTTCAGAGACCTTAAAGTAAAGGCCGCTGAACTAAGGGTGCGCTTACCGTACCGATCCATGCTCCTAGACTCCTTATTAGGAGGATGGACGGACGTAGAAGTCTCTGCTACATCTTGCTGGGTAGCAGATGCCACCACCATAGCATCCACAGCCACACCTTTCGTAAGGAACTCTCTATCTGGGGGCGCCGAAAGAAATTTGTTTGGACGAGCGGGCACCGGTTCCACAGAGTCTGGGTGTTCCCACGCCCTTCGACAGATCAAATCCAAGAGCTCGTCGAAGGGCGGAGACACCGAGGTGGAGGGCTGAGCCCCGAAGGCCTTCAGGAACACCGACTCATCAGCAGAGGGAGGTTTGGACTGCCAGACGCCTCGTTGTTTTAGGGCTTCCAGGATGTCTGCAAAGGAGACATCATCCGAGGACGACTTGGGGGACCCCTCTGCATCATCGAGATCGGTGTCAGATGTCAAAGACTCGTCAGGGGAGTCAACGTGCTTCCTCTTGCACGTTTTCTTCCTGGGAGGTTCTTCCGAAGAGGCTTCAGAAGGACCTCCAGGAGGGGGAGAAACCCCAGCGGGGGTAACCTGAGGCCCAGGGGCTCCGCTGTCTGCGGACAGGGGGACTGCCAATGACCCAGTCTCCAAATGTAGGGAAGGAGTTGGGGAAACTGTGGAGGTAGCCAATGAAGATTTGGCTAGAGCACTCCTCATAGCCCTGAAGGCGGGACCACCAGAATCCTGGGAAGGTCCCCCCTCCGTGGCCATGACAGTGGACGGTACTCCCGCCGACGCACCAAGAGGGAGACTTGGGACCGAAAGCATCAATCCCGAAGCCTCCCCCCCAGGACCGAAGGAAGAAGTCCGTGCACTGAACTCCGACCCGAGAGCCGGAGTCGGAGCAAGGGTCGGGCCTGACCCTAACACCTCCACTGGTTCCACCAACACCTGCTCCAACGGTGCCGAAGCTGTTGGAGGAGGAAGTACAACAGGGGAGTGGACCATCGGCTCCGAAGCCAACTGGGCTGGAGCCGAAACCATCTTTTGGAACACCGGAGACTGGAAGAGTCGAAGGAGCACCCTGTCGATGTCCGAATCAGACATCCTGGATGATCTCGAGGATACCGATCGGGCCCGAACCGATTTCTCCATCGGCTCCGAAGGGTTCGGGGACCGGCTCCGAAAGGACTCCACAATTATCGGCTCCGAGGAAACCTTCAAGGAAATTTCCCTCGGCGCCGATAAGGACTTCGGCACCGAGGGGGAAGAGTCTGAGCCGATGACCCTTATCGGCTCCAATATCAGTGGAGCCGATGAGGGTGACCCGCCTCTCGATGCCCCAGACCTCGGCTCCGAAATCAGAGGGGTCGAGGCTGGAGGCATCGAGGCAGACTGTTCTGACCTCGGCTCCGAAGTCCGTGGAGCCGATGGAGAAGTCTGCTTAGCTTTCTTAGCCGTCAGTTCCGACTGACTGGTCGGAGCCGGCGCTTTCCTCTTCTTAGAAGGAGACGGAGAGGAAGATAAAGCCTCCTCGAAAGAAGGCTTGATTAATCCTTTGAGGATTAATTTGTTTTTCCTCTCCTGGAGGACTCGGGAGGAAAACGCATGGCATACACTGCACGATTCCTGCAGATGTTTGGCGCCAAGACAATAGACGCACGAGGAGTGGTCGTCCGTTACGGACATTTTGAACCCACACCTCGTGCACTTTTTAAACCCGGAGGGTTTATGTTCTTTAGACATAGTCCTACAAGAAAAACAGACCACAACAGCAAACTTAGGGTTTGACACACAGGAACAATAAGTATGCCACTAACTCAGAATATTAAAACTGAAAAACTTATTTTTTTTTTTTTTTTTTTTTTTATACACACAGAAGCGAGAAAGAGAAAGGGGAACCAAGGAGGGTCAAGACCCTCTAACTCAAATGGGTACTTGACCCACACACAACCACTGAGAAGTAGTAACCACAGGGGAAGGCCCCTCTAACGTAAACGGAACCTTCTCTGACAGGAAATTATACTAAAAATTCAATCAAACTGCCAGAAACACACTCGTACACAAAGAATAGCCGTTAAAACAGCTTTTGGGTTTAAATGAAGCAAATACTGACAGGAAAAAAGACTATATATATAGTACTTAGCCCAGCCAATGTTGAGACCACGTCCAAGCTCTGTAAGCGGCAAACGAGATCTGGGGGATTAGTGGTGGTGCATCCTGGGATAAAGATAGCTCAGCCAATTAGAGGCCTCGCTCTATAGCATAAGCGTGCCGAGTCGGAGCCGAGGGATCGGCTCCGAACCCATCAGTCAGAATGTAGGCGAGATAGGATCACATAACATCTAATAGTTTGTTGAAGCACTTTTTGATTTAATTACAACATTCAGTCTTCTTGGGTACACACCTGCCATCAATTAAAGAGACTCTGATTAACCCCAAATAAAGTTCAGCTGTCCTAGTAGGATTTTGCTGACTTTTACTCAGTTGCCTAGTACAGCAAAAGTCATGGTTTGCAGAGACCTTACAAAGCATCAAAAGGATCTCATTGTTGAAAGGTATCAGTCAGGAGAAGGGTACAAAAAAATTTCCACAGCATTTGATATACCATGGAACACAGTGAAGACGGTCATCAAAAAGTGGAGAAAATATGGGACAATAGTGATGTTGCACATAACAGAACAACCCTCCAAAATTGAAGAAAACACCAGATGAAAACTGGTCAGGGAGGCTGTCAAGAAACCTACAGCAACACTGAAGGAGCTGCAGGAATTTCTGGGAAGTACTGATTGTGTACTATATATGACAACCTCCCATCTTCTCCATATGTCTGGACTATGGTGTAGGGTTGCAAGATGGAAGCCTTTTCTTACACAAAAAAACAACACTTAGCATCACCAAAAGAACACCATCCCCACGGTGAAGCATGGCGGTGGCAGTATCATGCTTGTGCTTTAGTCAAAGTGGAGGGAATTATGAACAGTTCCAAATACCAGTCACTTTTGAACCAAAACCTTCAGGCGTATGCTAGAAAGTTGAAGATGCAGAGGAATTTCACCTTTCAACACAACAATGACCCCAAGTATATATCCAAATCAACAAAAGAATGGCTTCACCAGAAGAAAATTAAAGTTTTGGAATGGCCCTGGCAGAGCCGACACCTAAATCCAACAGAAAATCTGTGGAGTGACCTGAAGAGGGATGTGCACAAGAGATGCCCTCGCAAGCTGACAGATTTTGAGCGCTTTTGCAAGGAAGAGTGGGCAAATATTGCCAAGTCAAGATGTGCCATGCTGATAGACTCCTACCCAAGAAGACTGAATGCTGTAATTAAATCAAAAGGTGATTTAACAAAGTATTAGTTTAAAGGTGGTCAGACTTGCGCAACCAGCTTATTGTACATTTTTTATTTTTGTATATTTTTTTCCCTAACAGAATTGTACAGGTTATAGGTCACATTAAAGGTGGGAAAAATTTTGAAGTGATTAATTGTGGTCTCATTTTTTATATTACAAAATCCTGGCATTTTAACAGGGGTGTATACACTTATGTCCACTGTACATCTCAACACTGGCAAAAGAGTGGCTCTCCTTTGTCCACTGAAGGGGCATCAATAGTCACAGATGATGTGGTTAACCACCCCAGTCCACAGTGGCTGTAGGTGCTACACCAGAGGGATTTTGGATAAAAGATGAGGTGTCTGAGATAAAACAAATAGAAAAGCAGAGTCACCCATCTACGGTTGAGACAAACTGCTAGCCTGCTGTGGTGGTAAAGGCTGCTTGCTTAACTTTTTAGTTTCATGGCTGGAAGAATAAATGACCACAGGACCAGTAATTTGTTTCATGTTCATGCAAAAAAATGGTGCTTCTTTTCCAGGGAAGATGAGCAGCAAATGCCGGTAAAACTTCAGCCCACAAATGGTACCTTTTGATAGAAAAAAAGCAAAGTAAAAAGTACCCTGAAACACTATGGTAGCACCACAAAGGAAAAATAACCCCAATTTCTCTGCAGAAAATATGCTTTTGGTTAGTTTAAATGACCTTTAAAGCTGACAAAAAGAAATGAGTGTTCCATTTAAAATAACATCACAGTCTCAAAAGCAGTCCATTAAATAACACTCCGAGCTTTAAAAATAATTTTTCTGAAGAAATAAAACATCAACAAAATTGAAGAAAATGTGGAAGGTTTTTCCTTAAATGGAATGTACCGGCCCAACAAAGAAAAGCACAAGCTGACCGCGTCGATCCTTAAAAGCCTCAGAGCAGCATACTCTTCAGCAGCAATAAAGCTCTGCAGGACTTCATGCCCAAACTAGTCTTAGCACAACTCTAGATGCTTGACAGTTTAGGTGCAAGGAAGGTGCCCTGAAGCTTTGGAAGCTGGCTAACTACTATATCCTTGGGAGCATATAACCTGTATAGCCAAGACTACTGCAGCAGTGATCAATATGAAGCACATCTGTCTGACGCAGGTATACCTACTGGAAACAAAGGGCATAATGAAAAGGGTCCAAGCCCCACAAAGTAGGAGAAAAAAATTGGAAAGACTACATAAAAAAAAAAAACAAAAACAAAACTGGGAGTTTTACACTAATGAAACAAATGCAGCCTGAAGCATCTTCCTTTCTGTGTGCAAACTGTCCCAGTGGGAAAGAATAGGAGAGGGCTTGTAAAGAGCAATACATTGCAGGATATGAGGTTTTTTTTGCAACTTGGGAAAGCTTTACCTGTGAAGCAACATAACACCGGGACCAGTCTAGATAATACTATGGCACATGGTCCTCTACATTATCAGATCCTTCTGTTCTAATTCAAATTACTAATCATCCCATGGATAGATTTCACTAGTCTCATTTCAAAGCAGTTCCAGTGACTATGATTTAAAAAAAAAAGTCAGTGCAGCTTGGTGTTGGGCAAGGTTTATAATATAAACATGTTAGGATTGACACTAATGTGCCAAGAAACCTGATCCATGCTATAATCAACAGAAATGAGGCAATTACTTCTCATGGACATATGAGGTGCAGTATGACTGTGACTGCCTGGCATATCTAATAGAACACAGCTTGGTCACATATCAAGGTGAAAAACATTCACATGCAGTCAAAGAATGGCCACATCTAGGCAGACAAACTATAGAAAACTGTAGAAGTAGGCAGCCTCAATTTGTCAAGGTCTGCATTTGTTTATATGCGGAACTGCTCACTGGCCTATAAGAATATATCATATTAGACTACTTTATCACTCCAAGAACTGCATTATGATGCCATACAAAACAGCAAACTGCTGTTAGTCAGCTGTCTCACAAGTTTCTGTTTTTTTTTCAGAGAGTGGCAAGATTTGGCATGCTGCTGTGACTAAGTGGAACTGCATTTTACTATGCATGAAATTTTCTACATAGGAAAAGACAATGTATTAATGGTGTAAAATATCAACCTGCAGCAACAAAAATTGTATAAGTATGAAAAAATTGTAGATACTCAGAATGTTTGTGTGCAATGAAAGGGAAAATGAAAGCATTGCAAAAGGTGCTAGAAACTGCTGTATTAACATAAAACAATACCATGAATTATCACCATAACCAAAACACTAAGCAAACTCATTTTGAGCTGCAACCCATGACTGACTATTTTTTCTAAATCTATTTCCACAGCAACACTGAAGAATTAGCTGTTTGGGACTACACATCCCAAGAAACTGCCACCAGTTGGAGATGGTACAAAGTACCTGAAGACTACAGAAATGAAGAGAATTGCAACAGAATATTCCAATGTGGGTGCACTCTGAAAAGCGGGATGATTAGCTCTTTCACAGTGTGAAAAATGGTATTAAAGCAAAAACAATTTGGGTAAAATTCAGCTACTGATAAGTAATACATTGTATCTCAGCAAATAAAATTGGAAAATTAAAAATAATCAACTAGAAATGGAGAAAAAAAAGAATAGACTAGAAATGGAGGGGAAAAAAAAACAAGATGCGAGGAAGCCTAGAGCTGTTCATCAAAAAGCAGTTAAAGTACCAGCTTTGGTACAAGAAACAAGTTGTAGTAATTTAGAGGAAACATGGAAATGTGAAAACACCGATGGAATATGTAAAGTCAAATAACATAAAGGTAGAAAAACAGAAGCTTTAACTAGCCATTTAGGCGTACTGATAAAACTGCAAAAAAATCAGAAGCTGAAATGATAAATGGCTAGCTGACCATGAGGTTCTCAATAAAAGTGGTTTCAAAAGATAGTGGAGTTAGAAGCAGAATGCTTATAGAAACCATGAGATTTTTAGCTGTACCAGAGAAACTGGAAGGAACAGACTACATTAATTTTATGAAAGTACACATAAGCAAATGGACTGTTCCCCAGCAGGAATTGTTAATTGGGAGGTCACATCTTGTGTATGCCCCATAGCTGGCCACGAGAAAGCAGTCAAGACCTATACTAATGAAGATGTAATCATACCAGCAAAAAATGCTCCTGACATAATTGTGGAAGAAAGAAAAAGTACTAAAAACTGGGGACAGCAGAGTGTTTGTGTAAAATGTTTTGTCACTGTAAACAAAGCAAAAGAGAAGCATGTTTACACAAGAAATCACTAAATGATGAGACGCCAATGAGAATCAAGCTACTATATCCAGCTGTCTTTAGACTTTCTTCCTGGGGGATCAAAGGCATTTCTGGCTGAACAGACAGAACAGTTTAAGGAGAAAATGATGTTTACCCAAGGAAGAGAAAGCCAGCAAGCTGCTTCTCATTCTTCTGATGGTAAAGCCCAGAGAGAGAACTTTTTCCATTGTTCCAAAGTCAGATGACTGTGTGACGGGAAAAAAAAAGCCTAGGAGGGAATTATAAAAATCAGATGTACACTGAAACTGATTCAGAGACCAGTGTTGTGTGACAGCTTAGTACCTACCTATGAACCTAAATAAATAACTATCTGCCCGAAGGCATTTTTAAGCCTAGCCGGAATGTGTTGGCTTTCGCCACCCCCTTAGATTAGTTCCCTGTGCCTCTGTCCAGCAGAGCCATTGAAGTGACCACTGGGGTAAACTTTCTGTTTCCCATCCACTCGTCAAGGTTTCTCTTGAAGAGGGTTAGCGAGGAGCACTGCTTAATCTAGACTGGAATCCTGTTCCAGAGCATGGGAAGTCTCTGGGACAGGAATCTATCCTTCCAGCACGTCCTATTTATTGTTGTGGTGAGGTTTAGATCCCTAGTGCATGTGGTTTGAGAGGATATGTTTTTTTTTTTTTTTTTTTTTTTTTTTAGATGGAGCATGTCCATCAATTCTGGATTGGACATGGCCTTGCATGTCGGGCAGAGATCACCTCTGAGTAGACAGTATGCAACCAAGTACAGCTGGAGTTTCTTCAGTCGAGCTGCATAGGGCATCCACTTGAGGCCAGTGATTCTCTTGGTGACATACTTCTGTGGTCTTTCCAGTTGTTGCAGGTGTCTTGTAAGATACATCCCAAATGGGGCATTGTACTTTATGATAGGTCTGATGAGTGATGCGTAGAGGGGCCCAATGACCTCTTTTGATCTGGATGCAAACCCTTTTGTGATTAGGTGGGCCACATAGGATTTTCTAACCACTTTGGCAATGTGATTATCAAAGGAGAGGTTACTATCTACTTGAGTCCCCAGATCCCTTATTACATCTTCCATATTTAGGGGGCTACCACCTATGTGGTAGTTTGTAGGTACTTTGTTTTTTCCAAAGGGGATGACTATACACTTTTTGGCATTTAGCTTGAGGCCATGGTTTTGACACCAGGTATCTGACTCAGTGAGACCCTTTTGGAGGATGTTTGTGTCAGCCGGAGAGTCAATTATAGCCCCTATTTTGCAGTCGTCTGCGAACTTGGTCAGCCATAGTCCTCCTGTGCTTGCCTGTACCTCTGAGAAGTATATGCTGAACAGGAGGGGTCCTAGGACTGAGCCCTGGGAAACACCACTTGTAACCGGTTTAGAGTCAGACCTAGCTCCCGCAACTCTTACCATGTGGGTTCTGTCTGTGAGCCAGTTAGCAACCCATCTCGGGTCGTAGGGGTTTATGTTCAGGCTGGTGAGCTTGTCTATAATACCTGAGTGAGGAATGGTGTCGAAGGCCTTTGCGAGGTCTAGGTAGGCTGTGTGGACTACCTTTCCCTCGTCTATAGCCTTGGTAACTCTCTCAAAGACGTCTACTAAATTTAGGAGGCATGATCTGCCCTTAAAGCCGAACTGGGTAGGGTCCAGTGTTTCGACGTTCCCAATGTCTCTGTTAATGAGATCCATGATGATGTGTAGTTTTGCAGACCAAGCTAGTCAGGCTTACAGGGCGATAGTTCCCAGGGTCCGTTGTGGCTCCACCTTTGTGGAGCGGAATAACCGTTGCTGTGCACCACTCTGTGGGCACGTAGACTGTGGAGAGGCTGGGTTTAAACAGTGTGTTTATGTGAGGGGTTAGTTCATCTTTGAGCTCGTGTAGGACACAGCCTGGGACACTGTCCGGTCCCATTGATGCTGTGTTTTTGGCTTTGGAGAGGGTTGTTTTAACCTGAGTGTCTGTGATTTCAGGGGCACTACATTCTTCTGGTATAGTTATGGCCCTTTTGGGGGTGAGAGGGGGTGAAGTTTGCACTGAACCTGTGTGCCAGGATGTTGGCTATATCGGTCGGTTCAGTGCATTTTGTGCCATTCTGCACTAACTCCGAGCAGATCTGAGAATTGCCATTTAGATTCTTGACATAGCTAAAGAATGCCTTGTGGTTATCTTTGGATTCCATGACAATTTTTCTTTCGAAGCTAGCCTTGGATGATTTTATGAGGGAACGTAGTTTCTTGCTGATACTGATCAGGGATGTCTTCCCTTCTTGGGATTTTACTCTTTTATGTACTAGTTTCCTCCTCCTATTGTATAGCTTGTTTTTGGCAGGGGTCCACCAGACTGGTTTCCTTTTCCTGGAGGAGTGAGTCTTGGTTTTGTTTGGGATAGCATGATCCATGCATTCTTGTAGGTGCCCGTAGAGTGCATTAGTAAAGGATTTTGCAGCTTGGACAGCGTTATCCTTTAGCATGGGGGCTTTGAAACTTCATACCTTGGTCTTAAGTAACGCAAAGTTTGCTTTTGAAAAGTTTTTCACGGTGGTTTCTTTGACCAGGGGTGGTGGCGGAATGTGAATATCCAGAGTGATTAGTTTATGGTCAGATATAACCAGCGAGGGGTTGACCTCCAGTGTGAAACACCGGTCGCCCATGTTGGTGATGACCAGGTGCAATATGTTGTCACCTCTGGTGGGGGTGTTGACCAGTTGATCCAGGGCATTTGAGTTTATAAATTCTAGGAAATGTTAGACAAGGGAGTTTGTACTAGTTCTTCCAGTTAAAGTTTGGGTAATTAAAATCACCCAACATCAGGGTGTTTGGTAGGACCTTTATGTTTAAGACAAAACATGCCAAGAAAAAAACTCAAACTCAAACTTGTAAGGGTATAGCTGCAACAGACAATCCAGGTAGTATCCCTCTCTTCAAACAGTTCTGTTTCCAACTCAGTCAGAAATAACAGGTCACCAAGTTGTAGAATACTAATAGCGATTATTCGTAGTCAGAAGACGAAAAGCGCTTAATTTTATTTGTTTTTACTGAGCTGGAATTGTTCATAAAATCGCTATTAAATCGCTGTTATTATTCTACAACTTGGTGACCTGTTATTTCTGACTGAGTTGGAAACAGAACTTTTTGAAGACAGGGATACTACCTGGATTGCCTGTTGCAGCTATACCCTTACAAGTAGGACCTTTATGTTTCCCATTGTTTCCAGGAATGTGGAGTGGGGTCCTGGGACATGGTGGTGATCTGTAGCAAGCTATAATTTGAATAGCAATTTTGCCCGTTGTTAGTTGCACGTGGATGATCTCTGAAGCATCGTGCTGTGACACTAACCTGGAGGTGTGGGTATCCTTGATGAATATGGATACTCCCTGCCTTTTGCATTTCAGTCCGGGTTTTGAGGCCGAAATGTATGGTAAGAGTTGTAGCCTGGTAGTACTGGGGTGCACTCTGGAGTCTTAAACCAGGTTTCTGTTACTGCACATATATTGATTTCCTCCATACTGAGGAGTGCCTCGAGTGCGTGCATTTTGAGGTTTAGACTTCTGGCATTGAGTAGCATTACTCTCAGTTTTTTGTTACTTGCACTGTTTACGGCGGTGGGTTTTGTCTTTTGAGCCTTGCCTAAAAAAGGCACTATGAGGGTGGCAAGTGCCTTGGCCAGTATTCGAAAGCCTAAGGGTGACAGGTGAAGCCATCTCCAGCGAAGCAGCACGGCTTGTCGAGCATGTCACCCCAGGCTGACAAACATTGAATCCCCTTTGAATGACACCAGAAACTTAGCCAATTGCTGAAATTGATAATTTTTTCTCTGTACCGTGGTATCATTCTTGGTGAGGGCAGGATGCTACTCAGGGTCAGGGTCATACCGGCCTGGGCTACATGATCTGAGAGTTCCTCCATGTCTCTTTTCATGTAGTCCAGGGAGGTACGGCTCAGGTCATTCACACCAACATGGACAATGACAGAGTCGTATTTGTACTTGTTCTGGAGTGACTTGAGTGCTTGTGTTACATGGTGAATCCTGGCACCAGACAGGCAGCTAACAGTAACCTTCTCTTTGTTCAGCCTAGTGAGTGGGATGTCAGTGTGCCTGACTATACAGTCACCTATTACTAGTGTGTTGGGTAAGTTATTTTGCCTTAAGGGCTGTGATTGTGTAGCACACTGGTTTTGTGAAGTATGTGTTTCATGGTTTGTGTTGGGGGTGGAGGTTGCTTGGATGTCTACTTTGGAGGTCTCTGTTGCTTTTGCAGATTTTTATTTAGAGCCCCCGAGTATGTTTTTGTGTATTTATGTGTGTTTTTTACCTGTGCTGGTTTCATAGGTCTATGTGAGACTGGTGGTGTGATGCAAGTAATTCCCTTCTCCTCTTGACTGTCTGGTCCAGTCTTGGGTTGAGAGAGCTTAGCCTCCAGTTTGGCTGTATAATTGCATCTCTCCCATGTATTAGTCTTTGGTGGAAGGAGGAGGGGGTTGTCTGTGTACATGAGGCAATTGTAGCATTGCCTCAAAATGCCCAGATTCACCAGTTGGACCAGAGAGTACACCTGAAACTGCCCTTTGGACATGCCTGGATAGGTACAATGAACTGCTTTACTGATTGGCTGGTAAGGTCAAATAGAGAGCCTTGTCCTTCTCTACAGTATAGGGGGGTCTAGTGTTAAGATTTATTAGTGCTTGCTATGAGTTTAGAGCAAGTGCCGGGATGAGAAGTGAATGGTTTGAGGTCTTTAGTTGAAAGTTTGTCTAGTTCCAAGGGAAAAATTGATGAGTAGACTTTGTTGAGCCGGGAATAGTTATACCCTAGCTAACCGGCGCTCAAAACCGCACAAATGTGGGTTTTATAGCAGGGAAATGAAAGAGATAGAAATTAGCCCAAAATGGCCAATAAACTACTAATTTCTGGGCTGAAATCACTCCTCCAGGGAGGGACAGGCTGCTCAAAGCTCCCTCTCTCACAGTGAACAGAGAAACTTCCTTCTATCCAAGTAAAGTATGGGCAAACACAAACTTGTAACAACCCTGAATTCAGCATTAACCTGAAAAATGGACTATACTAGCTTAGAAAGGTGGGAAAACAAGTTTTTTTTTGTTTTGTTTTGTTTTTCAGAAAGCAAAGTAGATACAATCAAAAACGCACTTTAAATGCAAATAAATGGCTATCACACTTGAGTGTGTAGCCTACAACAGTTAAACAGGTAATGTAATCACAAAAACAACTTTGTTCAAGTGCAGGCAGTAAAATAAGTACAATATATAGTTGAAACAAGCTTTTTAAATCACAGAAACTCTAGAAAATCGGCGTTTTAGGCGGAATTAGCTAAAGGCAGCAAGAATAAGCAGAAAAATGATAATCACTCCAAAGTCTCTTTTGTCTCTCTGCTGCTGTAGAACTCTGCAGGGCACCAGGCAAGAGCTTGCTGAGCTGTATACAAGCACAAAAACTTTGCAAATGCGGGTTTTATAGCAGGGAAATGAAAGAGAGAAATTAGCCCAAAATGGCCAATAAACTACTAATTTCTGGCTGAAACCCCTCCTCCAGGGAGGGATAGGCTGCTCAAAGCTCCCTCTCTCACAGTGAACAGAGAAACTTCTTTCTATCCAAGTAAGGTATGAGCAAACACAGAAACTTGTAACACAGCCCTGGATTCAGCACTAACCCGAAAACTGGACTATACTAGCTTAGAAAGTCGGGAAAACAAATATTATTTTTGTTTTTTTTTTTTTGTTTACCAGTTAAGTCCGACTGGACCAGAAGCTCATTTTCAGTGGAGGCCCGGGGAGAAAAGCTCCACAGAAATTTAAGCAAAATACAATAATTAGATAGTACAACAGTATACATATAGTAAGATGCAAAATACGCATAACCTAGTTAGTCTATACAAAGGAGTATTCAATACAGTTTTCTAGCAGATACAGGTTCAAAAAGAAAAATAAGCATTTCAGTGAAGATCACTGAGAAAAATACAATTAGTACTGTGTACACATTAAATAACATTTACGAACAAATAGAATTTCTAACACACACACATATATATATATATATATATATATATATATATATATATATATATACATATACATATACACATACACATACACACACACACACACACACACACACACACACACACACACACACACACACACACACACACACACAGGTCATAGCCTGCTATAGGTCCCCAACCATGTCCCTAGGCTTTCACTCCACGTTCCCAAGCACCCTGGAATCTATCAAGGTCCAATCCAACACTCTCATATTAGGAGACTTCAACTACCTCTCCATCAACTGGGAAAACTACTCAAGCACCAATGCACTGACCTAACGCGTCCTGGAATTTATCAGTTCCAATGCCCTGGACCAGCTCATTCTTACCTCCACTACAGGAAGCAACATCATTGACCTGGTTATTACTAACATTGGCAACTGTTGCTATACACCAAGTCAATTCCTCCCTGGTTAGATCAGACCACAAACTAAACTAATCACCATGGAAATCCACATCTCACACCCCCCCCCCCCCATATCCACCATGAAAAAATTCCTCAAAGCTGACTTTGGACTCCTAAAAACAGAGGTGTCTAATTTCACAGCACCCACCAATGGAAAACAGATGCATGACTGCCGAATCATGCACCAATGCACTATATGAACACATACATAAATGCATGAAACTAGCCACACCCAACGGAGCCAAGACGTTCCCTCCAAAAGAGGGAAGCTAGTCTGGCGGTCCCCTGCCATTAATAAACTCTACAACAGAAGGAAGAAACTGTTGCAAAAAAGGTGAAGTCCCAAGACTGAAAAAAAATCCCTTATTAGCCTCAACAAAAAGTTGTGATCCCCTCATCAAAACCTCCAAAGTCAGCTATGAAGGCAGAATTGTGGCAGACACTAAAAACAACCACAAAGCCTTCTTTAGTTATATCAAGAATCTCCATGGCAATGCCCCGATTTGCTCTGAGTTACTGCACAATGGTACCTCCTATACTGAGCCAACAGATATTGACAACATACTGGCTGACAGATTCAGTGCCAACTTTACCCTCACCCTAAAGGACCAATCTCAATTCTGGAAGAATGCCAGGCACCCTGCATTACTGCAGCAAAGGTTAAAGCTGCATGGTCTAAGACCAAGAATACAGCTTCCATGGGACCCAACAATATCCCTGGCTGTGTTCTACATGAATTACAAAGTTAAATGGCACCACATCTGTGTGCTCTGCTCACTCACAGCCTCACCTCAGGCTTTGTCCCTACAGAATGGCACACTAATACAGTCATCCCTCTCCATAAAGGAGGAGCGACTACAGACCCTGGAAATTATTGCCCCATTAGCCTGACGAGTCTGATATGTAAGGCTATGGAGCGCATCATCATGGACCTAATTAACAAGGACATAGGGAATCTCCAAACTCTAGATCCCAAGCAATTTGGTTTTGTGAAAGGTGGATCATGCCTGCTCAACCTGGTTGACTTCTATGAGTCGGTCACCAGAGCGGTGGATGAAGGTAACGCAGTTCATACAGCCTACTTTGATCCGGCCAAGGCCTTTGGTACCATTCCTCACTCAGGAATTATTGATAAACTCACCAAACTAGGCATCAATCCCTATATCGTTACATGGGTTGCAAACTGGCTCGCCGATAGAACACACAGTATGAAAGTAGAGGACTCCAAGTCAGACTGCCAATCAGTCACGAGTGGAGTCGCACAGGGATCGGTCCTGGGTCCTCTCCTGTTTGGCATCTTCTTCGGAGAAGTCCAGACCAACACAGAGGGACTCTGGCTGACCAAATTCACAGACGACTGCAAGCAGGGAGCCATTATTAACTCCCCCCCGTGATGTAGACATCCTACAGAAAGGCCTCACTGAGACCAATGACTGGTGTTCAAAACCATGGCCTTAAGCTTAATGCCAAAAAATGCATTGTCATCCCCTTTGGGAAAAACTCAGTTCCCACTAATTACCACATCAATGGGAACTGGAACACTGAAGGCGTTATAAGAGATCTGGGGACACTGTGGTCAGAAAGTCAGAAAGTCCCTCTGTGACGCATCTCATTAGCAAGGGTTTTGCATCCAAGAAGAAAGAGGCCATCATTTCTCTCTACTCTTCCCTCATTAGACCAATCATAGAGTATAATGTCCCATTTGGCATGTACCTCACTAGACCCCTGCAACAGCTGGAGAGGCCACAAAAGTACCTTACGAAGAGGATACTAGGCCTTAACACATGTCCTACATGAATAGACTCAAAAATCTCCAGCTACTCTCTGTCTCATATCATCTACTAAGAGGCAATCTCTGCTTGACTTACAAAGCCATGTCTGATCCAGCTCTGTTAGAAATGCTACATCTAAAGAAATCCCAATCCCTCCTAACCACATGCTCCAGAGATTTCAACCTCATTACCACAATCAACACAACATGCTGGAGGGACAGGTTCACAACCAAGAGACTGCCCATGCTCTGAAATAGATTTCCCATACATGTCAGGCAGAGCACCTCACTAGCCCTCTTCAAGAGAAATTTTGACGAGTGGATGGGAAATAGAAAGTTCACCCCAGGGATTACTCCAGTGGCTCTACTTGATAGAGGCACTGGGAACTAACGACGGGCAGCACAATGCCAGGGCATGTCTATGGGCTAGGCTTGTAAAGGCCCCAGAGCGGAAGTAAAGCGAACTTAGGAAATAAGTGGAAGGACTGTAAAGTGTCACTTCTATTAGATGTGGTTTAAACATCAGTACTGTGCTTCTTTAAGAAGTGTTAAATTGGTAGGATGACTCTAAAGTATAATTTCCACTCTGTCATTAATGTTTAGAACAATGAAGGTACTGAAGATGTAACCAAATAAAACCAGTTTTTATTCTTTATAATTTGTAAAATAAATTTATTGAAGTAGTTCAGTACAGTATGTAGAGATAGTTGAAATGAGACGTGATGGAATTGTATCAGTGACTGCAGTTTATGCTAGTGATGTTAAAGAAACTGCTTTTTATTATAATATATCTAAAATTTTTACTGTAACAAAATAAAGGCTGGATATAAGCAATATAATGTTGCACTCTTGGGAAGAATGTAAAACTTTATTGATCATATTATGTGTGTATTAATATATAAAAGCTCTCCTGATTTTTATATAGGTAGAAGTATAGACCAGTGTTCTCAGTTTACACTATAAACACAGAAAACTCTTTTTAAACAAACATGCTAGGAAATGAATGCTCAAAAATTGGTAGATTTTTAGTATTTACAAAGCTATTAATTTTTTCCATCAGCAGAATACTTGCAGATGGAGACTGAGCCTAAAGGTGCAGGAAATGAGCAAACAATGTGCACAGAGTTATTCACATTAGAAGCATTCTAATTAGTACTTAAAAGGGGAAATGGGCAAATAGCTCAGTAAAAATACTTAAGTTTGACATGGGGGGTGAATACTTTTGCAAGCTGTAGCCTTAGTACTTCCAAATTAAGCGTAACCATGAATTTAGCTCATTAATTTAAGGGTTTCCAGTGCACTGGTTCTTACTGTTAAAAGTCAATTAACTGAGAGCATGCAAGTTGTTTTTTTTTTTTTTTTTTTTTTTTTTTACAAACGGGAGCAAAACACAGGAGAAACACAGGTGGTATCTGTGCAAAAGGGAACATAAACTCTAGCATGGATTTTCAACATGAGTAAGCCTAACTTTAAAATAGGTAAAGCCTTGTTAGTGTAGCTGCCTGTTTAGGATAACTGACCATATATGGAAAAGCACCTTCAGTTTTTGGGCAGTTTAAATATGTGCGTGTTTAATGTAATTTTTCTTAAGCGTTTTAATTGAAGCAAAACGTCCGAGAAAATGTGAAATGGGTTCAAACAGAAATGAGAAGCAGTAACTGCATACAAGATAAGCCCATCAGGCATTTAGAGTCTGCATCTATGTTACAAGTTGGAAACACTTCAAAAGAACGGTTCTGTAGAATATGTAAAAGTAACAACTTTTTATCAGAATGGCTGCCTTATGAATTTTAAGATGGAATGTTAAAGGCACTGCAGGTATAGACAACAAGTGGAGTACTGAGTTTTATTAAGTGTAAAGTGGAAATAAAAATGTTAAAAGACAGAAATAAGCATGAGAATTAGGCAAAGGAAATATTTCAAAATGGACATTTAATCGGGAGTATCAGGGACAAAGGAAAATGGAAGTAATATTGACTGAAAGCAAGGCTCTAACTGTGATAGATGAGGAAAAGGCAATAACTGAAGATGTGTTAACAGGTTATTGGCAGGGAAGGATGACTATACTAGCATCTGCTCATTCAACCATAAACTACTACTATGGAGCTTAATTTTTTTTGGTGGGGGGTGATATTTATCTTTCAGCAGGGATTACTATTTATGGGTAGGGTCTAGAACCGGTTTGCAATATCAGGAGGACGAAGAAGGGAAACTAAAACAGAAGACGGTATATTTCCCAAGAAATATACAATAATATCTGTAATGGAATATGCTAATTTAATAGGAAAACATATAATTTACATTTCCCTCAAGGTACAATAACTGGGTAGACTGGGCAGAAACGGCCATGGGTCTTTAACTGAAAGCTTTTAAATACATCCAATAACTACTTCAGCCAATGCATCAATGAAGACTAAGATAAAGATACAGTGAAAAGTAAAAATGACAGACTGGCGCTTTCCTACTTATATTTTAAAAAGGCAGAAATATAAGGAACAGGGAGTGGAAATGATTTGGCTGTTATTAGGAAAAACAGAAATTTATTCAGAAGGGACAGCTAGGAAATGGGATAAAAACAGACATATAGTTTAACATATGGTACAAATAAGAGAACGATGTGGGGAAAAGTAATAAGAATCATTTAGCAGGGGTTGAGAAACGAGCCACTAGACTTGCAACTGGTGGAACTCAAACAATAAAATAGCATTCAAGGTTACAAATTTCAGTTTTGTGGATGCCAATGGTTCACATCCAGACTGCATGGAATACATAAAAAAAGCTGCTTTGTCTCCTTTGGACCTTACAAAGCAAATGCTGGTCACAGCGAAGTTACTATAGCAACTAAGGACTGCCCCACATGCCCTGAAAAGCTAGTTAATTTCAGGTCCAAACAGCAAGGGTCCTGTAAAGGCTGCATCCAAAGATGTTGCTTTAGTGTCCTCCATTAAGATATTAAAGCACAGCTAGCTGTGTGTACTCCGCTATGCCAATTCTCACTACCCTGCCCATTCCCACTGTGGCACTAAATATCTGCACCATGATGTTGCTGACCACAAATGTGGGATCTTGGTTGATAATCTTCTCTTTGACAGAGCCATCAAGCAGCGCTTTTGGCAGTATGCATTACTTTGTCAGAGATACTCTGCTGAAAACAATGCAGCTAGTTAAGATAATGCAGCACCCTAATACAGAGTGGAGGATTGCAAATGCTAGCTTCCCAAGCCTGTTCAGCACTCCAAATTCCTTATCAGAGAGTGAAGACATAATAGAGGAGTGAGATTCCTCCTCATGCAACTGCAGAAATGGTCATGTCTAGCTTAGGGTCCAGAAAGCAAAGTATGGTGGAGATTTAAAAATCTAATATGCATACACATTATCCCAAGCAGCATCCCCCACATCCCCTATAATGTTCAGCAAGGAAGAAACCATCCACCCATCCGGATACTTGGCCAGATCAGACACCCATAATATTCTTCTGCAGAGAAGAGTGGTTCTAAACATGTCTATTTCCCCCACTCTTCTATAATCTGCAAGTACTCACACAGTTTGGGGTTTCCAGAGGGAAAGGGAAAGAAATGGATGCTTTACCATCGTCCTCCATAGAGGATCAACATGGCAAGACTTAGTTTTTATTTTTGTTTAAGCAAGAAACATCTTTATTAAATATCACTTATGACATAGGCAATCATACATTTATATAAATGAAAACAAACCATATTGACAATATCGGTTACAAACAGTACACATCACTTATTATCTATCCAGTCACTTTCAGTCAAACATTACATATCTCATTCAAATCCTGCCTTCTTTTAAACCTCCATCCTCCAGTGCATGCACTGTTCCCACAATTCCCATTTTTTTCTATGCAATTTGTTTCTACCCTTTTCTAAAGAACCCATTTCCAGTTGTTTATCTCTGTTACTATATTTACTACTTCTAGTACAGTTGGTTTAAAGTTTCAGTTCCATTTTCTAGTAATTGCTTTTTGGCAGCTTAACTCTAGGCAATTCCGATTTTGTACTATGGCTCAAAAAACTGATTTTCTGAGCTGTACCAGTTTGCTCACCCAGTATTTCTGACAGAGTAGTCTGCAGTGAATTTTTAAAGTATGCTAACTCATTACACTCCCAGAAAATATGCTCCCAATTACCTCTTCTCCATCAAACCCCAACATTTGCTATCTAACCGAGGGAAAGATTATTTGGAGTCTACCTGGGGTATAAAAATACCTATGTAAACACTTCCAAGCAAAGATCCTAAATCTTCTAGAATTTGTTGCATATTTAGAAGACATAAATATATCCCTCCATTATTTCTTTGTGAATTGCATATCCAATCTCTCTTCCCAATCCTTTCTAAACTCCTCTGATTGATTCTTATTGTTATCATACAATGTTCTTCTAATTATTCCTTTAACAGAAGCTTCTATTCTAAATTTTACTAAAAATTCTACCAGTGCTGGTCTCTCACTTAGGATCCCTCTATATTTTCTCTTTGCCTACACTCTTGACATCAATCCTTGATAAGGAAGGCAATATCTAGCCTGCAGTTCCAATAAATTCTTCGCCTCTTCCCATTCTATTACATTTCCTTCCCTAATTATTTGCTCCCAGTACCTTGATGGTTTTGCCAGTTTTCTCCAATAAATCCTGCGCCCTCGACTACTGTTTGTATCCCTACTTGCAGACATCACTATCGGCAGAATCTCCTTTCTCCAGTTCCATATTGGCTTAGTTCTTATATTCCTCAAGTAGCAAAAAGTATTCTAACATTCTGTACTGTTATTGTTATTCTCCTTGCGGATCTGCATCCAACATCTCAGTCTCTCCTTGTTTCTTGAGCTTCCTCCCTATTTCATCATCATCCCTTTCCACTTTGAATTATAACTTTCTGTTGGTGTTATGCATAGAAGTCTGTATAGCTCTGAAATAGCCCTTCAAATTGGGTAATCCCAAAACACCTTGTTCTGTTGGAATAATCAGTTTATCCCAGTTGCCTCTTGCCGTCTTCCCCTCCCAGATAAAATCCTCCATCTCTTTAACTGCTATCCACAACTTCTCCTCTGGTTGATAAAAATACACCTAACCTGTGCATAAAACGAAAGGGACTAAAACATTTAACTGCTTGTATCTTGCTATCCATATCCATAAAACAGAGCTTCCAATTTCTCAGTTTATGTATTATCTTTTCTTTAGTCTCTTCCCACTTATTAGCTGCGACACCAGAATCCTATTTAATCCATACTCCTAAGTACTCCATTTTATCACGGCCCCATAAATATGGATATTGCCAAACTAATTTTTGTGTAGGTACATAGTTTATTGCTATTGCCATTGTTTTAGCTTCATTAATTTTGCATCTTGATAAGACTTGAAATTGTCTCAAAATGTTCCAGAACAAAGTGGCCTTTTCTGGTTTTATCATGTATAAAATAATGTCTGGAAATACAGCCAGCTTGACTAACATACCTCATCACAAAAGGTTTCTCATCCAGGAAAAAAGAGGTAATTGTTCCCCTCTACTCATTACTCATTAGACCCATTATAGAGTACAAAGCCCCTTTTGGTATGTACCTCACAAGACATCTACAACAACTGGAAAGGCCACAGAAATACCTCACAAAGAGGATTACCGGCTTCAAACAGATGCCTTACGCAGACAGTCTCAAAAACTCCAGCTTTACTCGTCACATATCACCTACTCAGAGGCGATCTCTGCCTAACATACAAAGCTAGGTCAAACCCAGAGCTGCTGGACATGCTCCACTTAAAGAAATCCCAATCCCTCAGAGCTACACTCTCTAGGGACCTAAACCTTGTCACCACAATAAACAGAACATGCTGGAGGGATAGATTCCTGTCCCAGAGACATCCCATACTCTGGAACAAACTACCTATCTATATCAAACAAAGCTCCTCATTAGCACTCTTCAAGAAAAATCTTGATGATTGGATGGGAGATAGGAAATTCACCCTGGGGATCACTTTTGTGGCTCTGCTCGACAGGGGCACAGAAAAATAATTTTCTTGGGTAGTGAAAGCCAGGGTACCGTTTGGCAAGGCTTATATAGGCCCTAGGGCCAATAGCCTAGTACCTACCTATGAACCTATGAGTTATGTCCTTGAATTTCTGAGTCTCTTACTTTCTTTGCCAATGGTTCTAAATATAATGCAAATAAAGGGGAAAGAAGGCCCACTACCTGGCTCCTCTGTTCAAAAAGAAATTACCAGAGGGGAACTCACCCACCTTAATTTTTACCTCCATTCCCTCATATATCCTCCTAATCAACCTTATAATTTTACCAGGGAATGCAAATGCTTCCATTGCCCTATGCAAACTCCCAGTTTACTCTGTCAAATGCTTTCTCTGCATCAGGACCCACCAACAACAGTGGTACTTTCTTACATTCTGCTTCCCTCTGGATTATTACTGTTCTATTAATGTTGTCAAATGTTTGCCTCCCCTCCACAAAAACACACTGATCCATATCTATCAATTTTGGCACCATCTTTGCCATTTAGCCACTACAGACAAACATTTTATAATCATGATTGATTTAGAACAGAAATGGGCCTGTATGAAGCTGGCTCTGATGGGTCTTTACCCTGTTTAGGTATTATAGCCACCACCACTTCCTTACAGGATGTTGGTGCTTGCCCACCTCTTAAAATGCTGTTAAACAAAACCTTCCAGATCTTAATCAGTTTTTCCCCTCCTAGCTTCAAACATCCTGAAGAATATTGACTTCCCTACTTAAAATACTTGACACAAATATTATCCCATGGAAAAGGCTAGCGACATTGCTGAAATTAAGACTAACACGTTTCATAACAACTTAAAAGTAGAATCCTCATACACTGGGTGTGACTACAGTATCAAAACTACTATATTTGCAATTCAAAATCTGTAAAGCAGCAGAGGGGCTGGACTTGGTTGTCCTTAATTATAAGTGGCCAAACAGTAATGACAACTAACAGTATGCTTAATAAAAAATGCTCTGTTGTAGTATAGAAATACAGATTTCCCATTTCAGTGAAGCAATAAGAAGCATGGTGCTGCTCTGTTTTGCTAATAAAGTGGCCTCTTGCATCTTTATAGATTCTTGTTTTGTATGTCCTATCCTTCACAGCTTCCATCTGCAGTAACACAGCTTGACATATAACTTTCTACATGTGAATCTGCATTCCCTTTCATACCTCTTTTAGTGAGCTTGGACACAGCAAATCTCTCACCAGTACATCTGGAACTATAAAGTCAACAGACTTACCCCATCAGCTGTTCAGTGTACAATTTTGCACTTGTAAGACTGCATTTAACAATAGCACACTTGAGAATGTGTCTGCTCTGTAGTGCTAATGTCGGCATTAATGGCCAGGCACAACTTTTCTTGGTTTCAATATTTGTCAGAGCCCTGACTAGTACAGCAATGAAAGGAACTGGTTTCATTTTTGTAGTAAAGCACATGGTAGAGGTGCCAGAAAACTATGCACATAGCCGGCTTTAAGCACCAGCGAACCCTGCAGTCGCTGGAAGCCCCCAACTAGAGCAAGTTATCTTAAACTGATATTTTTAACATGTCAGTCAAATCAACAAGAGCTACTACAGCTATCCTGTATACTTACTAAACCATGTGGGTAATAATAACTCTTATTTACATTTCCTTTAAAATTCAAAGATATTCTGGTTATAGTAACACTTTTTTATCAAGTAACAGGCTTTGCAATTCCATTAAATATTTTACAAGTGATGTAGTGCCACTAGCTTAGTTAAACCCCACTGGTGGACATTATACCCACTGAAATTAATCTGCAGTACCTGTGGCTGCATGGCCCCCCTTATTCATCCTTGACTGTATGGGGGCCACACAAAAGCTGCTGCCGGTTATGAAAAAATGAGGATAAAAAATGTACTAATTTCCTGATTATGATCCTTTACCTTAACAGGACTGTGACATGACCCTTTTTAGGATAAAGCTGATAATGAACATGAGCAAGGTAAGCACTAGAGAGATCACAGCCCAGAGTGACTGATCTCAGTGAAAACCTTGGATTTTAAGAAGAGCTGATGCTTCAGATCTTTTTTATCTTTCACAGAGTTTTATAAATACTGGCAGAACACAAGATACTATAGCGTTCAAGTTCTTTGCTGAAGAATTTTGCACAATGCCAAAAATAATAGCAGAATAAAGGCTCAAAATCAGCAACATATTTTAAGTACTACTCTAATTCACTTAAAAAGTTAATACAATAACATGTTTTGTATCAAAATGAATTGTTGGACAATAAGATGTATAAAACTCTCATGCCTGAATTTATTGTCTGTCTGCAACCCTGAATAGTTTACCATTAAATCAACTTTTTACGAAGGACAGAGAAAAATCATGAAGCAAAATCAAGAAAGATCTCTGAAATCAGGGACAACGATAGGTATGCATTACTCCTCAATGAACTAAATAAAAGTGACTTATCCCTGCTGCTATTTGGTGACTGCTAAACAGCAGTCACTGATCTGGTGTGGCAGTACTAGTGTTCCACAATGTATTGCTATTTGCTGAGATAAGTACAAAATTGTATTGCTATGGCGTGTGTGTGTGTGTGTGTGTGTGTGTGTGTGTGTGTGTGTGTGTGTGTTTGCGCATGTATATGTTTGTGTGTGCATTTGTAGAAAAATATCACAGATTTTTATCTGTGCACGCACCCAACAATGCCAGAACACACACATTATTTTTCTGAGTATCATTAAAATAGATCACAGAACATTTGGATACTTAGATCTTCTAGGAGTCCCAATGTAACATAAGAGAGATATATACACATTAACTTTTTGGCGGGTTAAGGAGGCAATCTGTATTCCAAAATAGGACCTGTGTATCCTCACAGCAATTGTCTTGTAAGTTTATTCTGAGCACCTATTTTGTCATCTTTGAATGTTAAGCATAGTTATTACTGTTCTGTCTTGGTTAGGAAAGGTGTGTTAAAAGGATGCAAGGAAAACTAAAGCTGAACCACACTGAATTTCTATCCTTTATCATAACTTCTGTCCAATCCATCACTGGATGAAAAGGTTTTGTAAAAAATAAATAAATAAATAAAATAAAATCCACTAAAGTTATGGCTTCTTGAAAAATCTGAAGAGTAAGGCAACATATGGGAAAATGAAGAAAAAAAGTAATATCCATGGTATGGCGAGCTCAAAATGGGGGGAGGAAACTGAGGGGAGCATTGTCAGATGTGTGTGTGTGTGTGTGTGTGTGTGTGTGTGTGTGTGTGTGTGTGTGTGTGTGTGTGTGTGTGTGTATAGGGCAGAGTGCTGAAACAGTAGGCAGTGCCCTAGGGTACAATTTCACCTAAGGAGAGCTGCAATTAGAGTTATTGTAATGCATCATTGCTGCAACTAAATGGCAGTAATTGTGAATGTCCCTTTGTGAGATGGGCCAACATAATGTGGTACACAAGACTATCGTAATTTAAAACCATTGAAACTACAGGTCATTCTGTGTGTACTAATGCTAAAAGTTTGCAGCATGAGATAAGAAGTTGCTTAGGGGGTGGCAGTAACAGGGCGATACTTAGACTGAAAGTGTTTGGGGGCCCCCCAACTTGACACTTGCTGGGGGCCCCCAAAATGCTAACACCAGCCCTCACTATGCTGCTATTCTGATAACTATACCTACTTTCAATCATGCACTGATGCCTTTTTCTTAGTGTCAAGCAAGTGACATACATTTCCACATCTCATCAGTATGTGTTAACTAGATGCATATAAATTTAACATACTGTCTACTCATGACTAACGAAGAGAAAGGAAGAGAGATATTTTACACAGTTGTATGTTTTAACCAAAACACATTCTTACCATCCAACCATCTATCCAGTAATTTAATTTACAAGATGTCTTGAAATACACTATCAAATATGCTACTTGACTGTCTTTTACACAATTTAAGGCAATATCTTAGTGACAGACATTCTGACAAACTATGTCTTTAGCTATACTGACAGTCCTGTTCACCAGTCCAGTAATGGTATCCACAATCTTTCACTGCCTCATCTCCAGGGCTGTACCAGTGTGTCTTATGTACAGCTGTATTTTAAATATATATATATATATATATATATATATATATATATATATATATATATATATATACACAACTGATGACTTATACAAATTACAGGCCAATTTTTTGCATCTATCACTGTCAGATATGGAGATAATTATAATGTGATGATGCCAGAATTATTTCTGACTTCATTCAGCAATGTCATTTTCTCTGATTCTTTATCTTCCAGTTAAAGGAATAATGCATTTTACATTTCTGTAATGTGCAGCGCTTAGTGCATTCAGTTTGTTTGTCCTTGAAAATGAAATGTGCTTTGTGAAAGAACCACAGAACTACACAAATGAAGTACACAAATATGACAGAACCCAAGTTCAGTTTTTAGGAATGCAGCAAATGTTGAGGGTCAGTACTAATTATGATACTCCATTATAGATTAGTACGGTCCATGTCATTTAAACACTCTGAAGAAGCAATGATGTGTGAGACGCAGGCAGGCAATCACCACTCAAATGGTACTGAATCTTGTTAGTCCAGTTTGTTTCTCTTTTCATTGTTCTGCCATCCCACTGGGTACAGGCAACTAACACTCAGGCAGATAGTGTGTCAACTTGTTTAATTTCAGATTATTCATTCAACGTCTTCCTGTATTACATTACCAATTAAAAATTTAAGACTTGCATCTCTATGGCACCTGCTGGCCGGATGTTCTTACCTTTGGTTCCATTGAAATGAAGCTATGAGTTCCGCTACTTTCTAGCGTAGATCTTTTTATTGTCTTACTGTGGTAAAAGTGGTAGTAATCCTTCAGCGTTCCAATCTGTAGGTAGAGGGAAAAGAAAAAATAAAATTTTAACAATGTTCTATACTATCATTACCTCTTACTAACTACAGGTTATAAATTATGCAGCTTCTTGCTGGGTTCAAATAATAGATGAATAATCAGATCCTCTTTTAAAATGAAGAAACATGATATTCAAAATGACTTATGCAGGACAGCTGTTTCATAATGAAAAATTATAAAAGCTTACCTCACTCATCATTACCTGCAATTCACCATATGCTGGTAAAGAAGAGACTACCTGCATTAGGCATTTATTGCCACTGGAAGGTATTCTGACACACTACAGCATTCCCAGCTTTGTTAAAAAAAAGTAATACAAATAACAGAACACACAAAAAGTAGGCATTAAAGCCAGAACTTCTACATTTATATAACAAACACAGACACATGCATCTTCATCACACAGCCACAGTTTCTATAGAGTTCATCAGATATCTGTTGTGGGTTTAGTAAGGAAAAAGGGAAAAAATTTGGTATTTTCCGGTAATGGGACAGCAGTCGCCACCAAACAGAAATGCTGCTGCGAAATGTACACGGAGAAGTCTTTTATGGTGATGACATGGTCACATTTGGAACACGTTCCTTTCAAAGGCCTTTGTCCCCATTTTCAGTTCACATTTTCCCCAGATGTTCCTATTTTTCAAAGGCCTTTGCCCCCATTTTCAGTTCACATTTTCCCCAGATGTTCCTATTTTTCAAAGGCTTTTGTCCCAATTTTCAGTTCACATTTTCCTCAGATGTTCCTATTTTCCAAAGGCCTTTGTCCCCATTTTCACTATGTGCCAGTTAACAGAGATGACTCACAGCATTACAAAGGTTAACACGTTCACCCTAAAAAAATCAGCACACGGTCAGCAAAAGGATCACTTCCTTATTTTACACCCTATTTATGAAGTCCTTTGTCCCCATTGTCAGTGTATGCATGTTGACAGAAATGCTCCACAGAATTACAAATCTTACCACAATGACCCTTAAAAATCAGCAGATGGTCAGAAAGAGGAGCACTTCCTTTTTTTTCACAATATAACGTCTGATTTACATCCCATTTATGAAGTAACAGGGAATCTTTGTAAACCTATCTTTATAACCGCCACTAACTTGGGAGGAAATCAGTACCACTCCGACAACCACGCCAAAATTAAAAGCAGAATACGAGAACAAAAGAAGCAGCACTGATTCAGTACTACTCTGACAACAAAGCCAAAAGAAAAACCAGAACACAACTGTAACATAAGCAGTACTGACTTGAGAAAATCAATAGTAGTCTGCCAAGGAAGAGGAATTTAAACCAAAAAAAAAAAATAATGTGCTGCTCCATTAATGGAAAAGTACCAAAATATTTCAAATAAAAAAAAATAAAACATTGCATTTTATTTTGTAAATTCTAGTCATCATGAGTTCTTTTAATAAGTGTTGTTACTGTACAAGCCAAGAAATCCTCTTGTGCAAACTACACCATATACTGTTGGTAATATAAGCAATGATGAGGAACCTGAAAACAATTTTTGCTGTACCACTGCATTAACATACTTTCAGTGGTACATATGACTGGACCTGCAGAAAAGCAAAGGCTGGTGTGTACAATTTAGAGCCTAATCTTGAAATGTAGGTTTTATACTCTGTTAAACAGCTGAATCATAATTAAAGCATACAATACAATTACCATAAATCAGGGCCTCTTGCTTGCTGCATAAAATTAGTTCTACCTACACAAGTCTAAAAAATGAAGGGTCTACTCAGAGCTACACATCTACATGGTCTGGTTGCTACTGCCAACAGTGACTAACCAAGATTCATATTACCAAGGCAAAGTGAGGCTTAAGTCACTTACAAAAGTATAAAAACAACTTAGACAGTAGGTCTTTAAAAATTACTTTAAAAACTATGCAAGATATGCTTATAAGCAATTTTGAATACCTGAATAAAAAAAAACAGCTTTTTTCACATCTTTACTAAAACATCACATTTAAAACTGTAACAAGTTTACATACATTAATAGGAAAAAAAAAGCAACCATTTCCTGTACCTAGAGCAGTGATGGCAAACCTTTTGGGCTTGGTGTGTCAAAAATTCAGAAAGTGCCTATCTTGACTCTGCTGGTGTGCCCCCCTCTCCACCCCCACCGAACAAAAGAGAAACTATTTTTTACATATTCAATTTAAAAAATACAGTCCAATCATGTGTGCTGTTATGTATTATAAAAGTAAAAGAAAAATCAGTCACTTCCAAAAGAGAAAATTATATGCTCACTGACTTTGGGCTTAAAATAGTCGACCAAAAAGTTACCCTACTTTTAAAGGTAATTTTGAATTGAACTGAAAAAAAATATATAGCACATTGCATTTGATATGATTAACATCAGTTAATGACTTTTTTGTTACGGAGTTGTAATAGAAAGGGCAGGATCACATACTTGTATTTTTGTTCAGTTTCTTTGGTAACTCGGGTGTTGGTGAATGCTTGTGTTTCACCCACAAATGTCATGGTGTGTCACCTTTGACATGCGTGTCATGGGTTCCCCATCACTGACCTAGAGGGAAATGCAAACAGACAAGACTGAGCTTCCTACGCATGTGCCTGTGGCAGGAAAGACTAATGTCTTGAATGGTTGAATGGAACCTTGCCAAGCAAATGCAACAGTTGGGGAGACCACAGAGGTTCCTAATCAGGAAAATCCAGTGTCTCAAACACCTATCCTATACAGCCAGGCTAAAAACCCTGTCCCTCTACTCAGTCTCATACAGACTGCTAAGAGGTGATCTGTGTCTGGCATACAAGGCCATTTCTTATCCAGCCCTGATGGAGTTGCTGCATACCCCTAAGACAAACTCCACTTGCGCAATCGACACGCAAGGCCTTAACCTGGTCTATGTAATTAATAGAACTTGTTGGCGGGATAGACTTGCGTCCCAAAGACTCCCTCTTCATGTCAAGTAGAGTACCTTTCTAGCCCTCTTTAAGAGGAACCTGGACGACTGGATGGGAAACAGAAAATATACCCCTGGGATCTCACCTGTGTCCCTGCTGGATAGGGGAAACAGGTGCTGACTTTGAGGGAACATGAACGAAATTCTTGGCTAGGCTTATATGAACCTATGGTGAATTGCCATCATCCAGAATGATGCCAAGATTCAAAGACATGATATACATGTGTAGATACATACAGTTTCAAAACTGAAAGCCTTCCCTCTATTCCTGGATTATCTATCACGTATTCAAACCTACAGACAATTGTGGGGGAGAATCAGCATTTGTCAAGGATATAAGCTCAAGACAGACTCCTTGGGACATGAAATTTGAACTCCTAGATGTTCACACTTTCATAACCAAGACTAATTGCCACTTTGTAGCTAGATACAGAATACCACCTATATCCTCTTAAGAGCTATTTTAACACCTTAGCTGAAATCCCCATTAAAACAAATATTCAACTAGCCATCAATAAACTAGATGACCTATGCTGCCAATGGTCGGCATGCCTACTACTTCCTTGAAAATAAAAATACAGTCTCTTTTACAGATAACATCCTACTTGAGGCCCCAGTAGGATTGACCTAGTAATAAGAAATCTGCCCATTTCTTGCTCATCTCCATATACATCATCTGCCTTTTTAAATCAGACCATAAATTAGTGACCTTCACCTATAAAAATAGTAGCATTTCCTCTGTAAATACCAATGTGCTTAGACACTTCTCAAAACCAAACTTTGAATTTAATAATTGATTACTAAAATATTTTCCACTGTATTCTTCCTACGATGGATCCCAAAGTCACTGACTATGCTGTTGAGTTCTACTCCCACTAAAACAGTTGTTCTGATAAGCCAGTCCCTATCCACACCAAATGAGAGAGAGATTAAAAAACAGCCCTGTGTGGTGGAATGCCTACATAAATAAATTACATAAAGAGAAATTGTTTAATCAATGCAAGAGGTCCTATTCTAGCTGTCTTATGAGCATACTTAAAGAGTTCAATGGACACATTAGGAAGCTCAAAGCTGAATATGAACTAAAAATAGCCATTACAACCAAAATAACAAGTCTTTCTTTACTATGTCAGGAAGCTAAAAAGTACAGTTGTGTACACTTACCATAAATGTAGATGTTCGGGTGTATTCACTGTTGCAGTCATTACATGTGGGTAATCTGCTGGCAGGTTGCCCTCAGTTGGCCTGAATAAGAAAGTCCTGGGTCCTGCATCGGTTGCTGTCTCCTTTTCCATGACATCAGGTCGTCAGGGGTATAAAACATGCAGCCGATGCCATTTTAATCAGTTTTTCTTGCCCCAGATGTCAGGTGCCCCCCAAATGGGGAGCAAAAATTATATATATATATATATATATATATATATATATATATATATATATATATATATATATGGATCCCCTTCACTACACCGACACGCCACAATGCCGACACACACAACACCGACACCAAAAGACCGACAACACACAATACAGACAATACACACAACCATACATGCACTAACCTTAACCCAAACCCTAACCCTAAGGTCCGACACAACTGCACACTTACCCTACCGCACTAACCCTAACTCACTTAACCCACCCCTAAACCTACAGTCCGTCACTATCGCACACACACCCTACCTGCACCCTAACCCTAACTCACTTAACCCACCCTTAAACATATAGTCCGTCACTATCGCACACTTACCCTACCCGCACCCTAACCCTAACTCACTTAACCCGCCCCTAAAACTACAGTCCCTCACTATCGCACACTTACCTGTCCGCTCCCTAACACTAAATCCCTCACTCTATCGCACACTTACCGAGTCCGTCGGGTTCTCACCTTGTCGGTCATCTGAGTAGTCAGTCTTCTTGTCTCCTTCTGTAGAGTGTCAGTCTTCTAGCGTTTCGGTAAAGTGAAGGGGATCCACATATATATATATATATATATATATATATATATATATATATATACACACACATGTATTTTAGAACACAAAAAACTTACCTCCAACTAAAAGCAAATACACCACAAAGGCTTTTGAGCATAGTGAAGAAAGAAGAGGTATAATAACAGAGAAGAAAGGGGGCTGGTGGGTGGGTAACCCTGACTGCAACAGTGAATACACTCGAACATCTACATTTATGGTAAGTGTACACAACTGTACTATGTTCTTTGTGTTTCACTGTTGCCGTCATTACATTTGGGTAGAATCCCAAAGTTATGGATGGGAGGATGGAATTATTCAGCATTAGGAGCAGCTATAAGGCCCTGCAGGACAACAGTGGCAAAGCCTGCCCTTGATTTAGAAAAGAGAGGTAAAAGGTAATGTTTTGTGAACATATGAACTGAGCTCCAAGTAGCAGCTTCTAGAATGTCTCTGGTAGGAACCCCTCTGAGAAAAGTTGTAGAAGTAGATGCAGCCCTGGTGGAATGGGATCTGATCCCCTTGGGGACCGGTTTATCATGGTGCATGTAGCAGAAACGAATACAATGGCTTATCCATTTTGAAATAGTCTGCTTTGAGATAGCCTTCCCATCTGCCCCTGCAGCAAATGCCACCAGTAGTTGCTCAGACTTTCTTAGAGATTTTGTCCTGTTTAAGTAGAATCTTAGTTGTCTGTGTACATCCAATGAATGCAGAATCTGCTCCCCCTTGTTCTGCGGATTTGGGAAAAAGGTTGACAGATTAATGGTCTGGTTAAGAGCCACACTGGATACCACCTTAGGCATAAAAGAAGGATTGGTCATGAGGGCCACCATGTCCAGATAAAAGATAATGAAAGGCTCCACTGCCATGAGAGCCTGTAGTTCTGAAATCCTTCTAGCTGACGTGACTGCTAAAAGAAAGGCTGTCTTCCAAGAAAGAAATTTTATGTCTGCAGTAGCAGCCTGTTCAAAAGGAGGCAGGGTGAGTTTTTCCAGCACAAAATTGAGGTCCCATGCAGGAGTCGGTGCTCTCCTGGGAGGTCTCAAATTTTTGGCCCCTCTGAGGTACTGCTTTAGAAGGGGATGAGAAAAGAGAGGAGGCTCTGTGTTGTAATAAGCCGAGATGACAGAGGCATGGAGTTTTATAGAAGAAAAAGATGGGCCCTTGTGAAGCATCTCAGTTAAATATTGTAAAATCTGAGGAATATTGGGCACTGCTGTGTTTATTCCTTGTGCTTGGTTCCAGGCAGAGAATCTCTTCCATTTGTCAGCATAAGATTTTCTAGTACTAGGCCTTCTAGCCTCCAAAATGACATCCATCACAGGTTTACTGAGAGACGCGATTGGTGAAATTAGTTGATTAGCCATGCTGCATGATTCAGAGTTTGGAGCTGAGTGTGCAGAATTTGACAGTCCTGCTGAAACAATTGATGAGGTGTCTGAGGCAAGTACCACGGAGGAAGGTGCGACATATTCCTTAGAAGCGGGTACCAGTGTTGGCGAGGCCAGTCCGGAGCAATCAGAATCATTTTTGTTTTTTTCCTGTCTGACTTTCAGTAAAACCTTGGAGAGCAGAGGCAGAGGGGGAAAGGCATAGACTGATAGGTTTTTCCAGCTGAAGGATAGAGCATCCACTTTCCAATCTTTTTTGTGATGAATTCTTGAGCAGAATTTGTCTAACTGGTAGTTTTGGGGAGAGGCAAAAAGATCTATGTCTGGGCTCCCCCATTTTCTTGTCAACATGCTGAAGATTTGTGGATCCAGTTTCCATTCGTATGGGTCCATAACATTTCTGCTTAGGTCGTCTACCAGAGTATTTTGCTTTCCTGGCAGGAATTGAGCTTGTAGATGTATTTGGTAAGTCAAGGCTGTGTTCCACAAGGCCATGACTAGTCTGCAAAGGGGGTAGGAGTGGGTACTCCCTGCTTGTTTATGTACCACATAACTGTGGTGTTGTCAGTCTTTATCAGTAGTTGTCCTGGATGAAGGAAGTCCTTGAAAGCTGTCAGAGCATTCTGTACAGCTAGCATTTCTTTCTGGTTGATATGTAGGTGCATTTGATTTGGGCTCCATTTGCCCTGAATGCATCTCCCTGCCAGATGGTCCCCCCAAGCATAGTCTGATGAGTCTGTAGTCAGGGTTTGGGTGGCAGGGGGTAGAATGAATGACAGTCCCTTGTTTTGGTGACAGGCCTCTGCCCACCAAAAGAACTCCTGTTGCAGGCAAGGAATGAGAGGAATCATTGTTTCCAGGCTGCGACAATGTTGACTCCATAAGCTTTTTAGGTACCATTGAAGTTTCCTCATATGCAGTCTTGCATATGGAATTAGTAGAATGCAGGATGCCACGAACCCCAAAGCCTGCAGAATTTATCTGGCAGATAGCTGGGTTTTTGTGGCCACTAGTTTGAAGTATGTTATCAATTGAATTTGTTTGTCTGGCATGAGGTAATCCATCTGGGCAGTTGTATTCAAGCTTGCACCCAGGAATGTAATTATTTGAGAGGGTACCAGTTGTGATTTCTTTTCGTTTATGGTGTACCCTAGGCATGTTAGAAGCCTTTTTACAAACACCAGATGTTGTAGAAGAGTGTCCTTGTCCTCTGCCTGAATTAGACAATTGTCCAGATGAGGATAAATCTGAATGTTTCTTTGTCTGCAAAATGCAATCACTGGTGCCAGCCACTTTGTGAAGACACTGGGCGCAGTAGACAAGCCAAAGGGCAATGCAGAGAACTGGTAATGCAAATAGCCTGCTTTGAAGCGGAGGTATCTTCTGCAAGATTCCCTGATTGGGATATGCAGGTAAGCCTCTTTTAAGTCTAGAATTACCAACCAGACATTCTTGCCTAGCATGGGCAGTAGCTGCTGTACAGTCAGCATCTTGAATTTTGGAATGTCCAGGAAAGTATTTAGAATGGATAAGTCCAGAATTGGATGCCATGATTTGTCTTTTCTGGGTACCAGGAAAAGTCTTGAATAAAAACCTTGTCCTTTTTCCTTTTCTGGTACTGGTTGAATAGCCCCCATATCCATGAGGGACATGACTTGTTTCTGGGCCTCTGCCCACTGATTTGGAGGCAGATCCGGCCATCCGTTTGGAATTGGCAACGTGTGGAAATTAAATCTGTACCCCTGGGATACTATATTTAAGACCCACTTGTCCTGGGTAATTAGATGCCAATTTTGAGCATGAAGTGCTAGTTTTCCCCCCAAAGGGGCTGCCAAAAGGTAAGTGCTTGGAAATGGCAGAGGAAAGGCATTGAGACTGTTTACCGTAGGGTGGCGCTTTGCTACTTCCTGATTTGGAGGTGGAGGCACCCCACTATTTTGCCCTGCAAGATCCTTGTGACTGAAACCTGGAGCCTTTGGAGTGACTGGGTTTGACCTGAGTGGCTCTGTTGGGTACTGGAAAGGATCAATTCTTAGTAGTCCAGTGCCTACTGAACCTGGGCAGCTGCACTTGCAAGAAATCTTTTACAGTTTGCATAGATTTAGCTTTGCCTTCCATCTTTTTCAAAATGTCTTCTGCCTTATTACCAAACAGACTGTCTTGCTGTAAAGAAGCATCCAACAATTTAGCTTTAACATGATCAGGCAGATTTTGCTCCTTGAGCCAAGCATGCCTTCTTATCACAGATACAGTTACGGCAGCCCTGCAAGAGGCCTCCAAGGAATCAAAACCACATTGCAAAGTATGCTTTCCAACTTGTTCAGCTGAATGCAATAAATCTTGTAACTCTATTTTCCACACAATCAGAAATCAACATAATTTTCTGTTTCAATAAGCCCATGACATGCTGTTGATATTTAAGCATATGAAATTGACAGTTTAAGGCCCTGATTGCCAGGGTTGCAGACGTATAAACCTTCTTACCCCATCTATCCAGCGCCCTGGAGTCTCCAGCAGAAGGGGTAGGATTTTTAGCAGTAGAAGCCTTAACACCCTTGGGACCCTGAGAATTAGAAGTTATGTACTTACCATAACGTTCCATCTGAGTAGGTGGATTCATTTGTCTGCAACCTGTGGGTATGGATCCGATATCGGATCCAAACCGGCATGGTTTATCCAGTTATGGATCCGAGCTCCTAGCTCCTCCCCTCACCCATAATGCCCTGCTCTCCCTACATGACCTCAGATCGAGTTTGCCCTGCACCAACTACCCTAATTAAAGGGTAACACACCCTATGCAGGAAACTGACAAGGCCAGGGAGATAGGAGGGCGGGATGGTTGCAGACAAATGAATCCACCTACTCGGATGGAACGTTATGGTAAGTACATAACTTCTAAATCTGAAGTAGGAGAATTCATTTGTCAGCAACCTGTGGGACAGAGTCCCCAGCTACCTGAATCTTGGGTGGCCATCATGGAAGGATATTCTGGAGCACTGCAGAGCCAAAGGATGCTCTACCTCAAGACGTGATGTCCAGCTTGTAATGAGTAATAAAGGTATGAGATGAAGCCCAAGTGGCTGCTGAACAAATGTCATACAGAGGAACCCTAGACTTAAAGGCCGCTGAAGTAGAGACAGACCGGGTCGAATGAGCATGGACTCCCTCCGGTGCGGGCCTCCCAGAGGCTTGGTATGCCAACAGAATACACTGAGAAATCCAGCGTGCCAAAAACTTTGGAAATTGGTTTACCCAAATTGAATTTGCAAAAGAAATGAACAACTGGTCTGATTGCCTATGACCAGCTGTCCTATGAAGGTAAAAACGAAGCTGCCTGTGAACATCCAAGGAATGCAGCTTGTATTCGCCTTTGTTTTGATACTTAAGGAAGAAAACAGGGAGGTTGATGGACTGATTAATGTTAGCTTCCGAAGCTACTTTAGGAAGAAAGGAGGGATTGATCCTGAGGCACTCCCGGTCCGGATGAATGATCAAATAAGGCGGTTTCATGGACAGGGCCTGAAGCTCAGAAACTCTCTTAGCCGAAGTAATGGCTACCAAAAAATCAGTCTTAAAGGACAATAATTTAAGATCGACTGTGGCCGCAGGTTCGAAGGGAGGAGCGGTCAAGGCCTGAAGTACCAAGGAAAGATCCCACGGGGGAACTGTTTCTTTGACAGGGGGTCTGAGCAAAAAGGTGCCTTTTAGGAAGGTTTTGCATAACTTAGCTGACATAAGAGACCCTGAGTCATGACCAACATGGTAATGAGATATGGCCGCCAGCTGAACTTTGACCGTGGAACTACTGGCGCCATCATTAAAGAGAGTAGTAAGGAAGTCTAGAACCAAAGGAAGGGGAACCGTGAAAGGATCTAGGCCTTGCCGCTCTGCCCAAATGGAGAAACGCTTCCATTTACTGCGGTAAATTTTTCTGGCAGAGGGCTTGTGGGCCGCCACCAGAATGGCCTTAACTGGGGACGAGATACTGGGAGTCCTGATTAAGAGTGGAACTGGAGCAGCCAAGCAGTCAACGTCAGGTTGTCCAGGTTCAAAGTTGGTAGGTTCGATGGGTGTGATATCAGATCCGGAATGGGATCTAGAATCCAAGGTGGATTCACAGAATGAGACCCTAGGTAAGGGAACCAGATCTGTCGAGGCCAGAACGGGACAATGAGGATCATTCTGCACCCCAACCGAGAGGCTTTCTGAATTACTTGAAGCATCAGAGGAAGAGGGGGGTATGCGTAAAGAAGACCGGGAGGCCAAGCATGCACCAGAGTGTCTCTCGGAGAATCCCCTGGAGGGGGGATTAGAGTGAAAAAACTGTTGCACTTGGCGTTTAAGGGAGAAGCAAAGAGATCGCAACAGGGAGTCCCCCACTGTGCGAAGATACGTTTCGCTACTTGAGAATTGAGAGACCACTCGTACGGGGAGAGAATGGTGCGACTGAGCTTGTCCGCTAGGATGTTGGTCCAACCCGGAATATGCGTTGCGATGAGAAAGCGGTTGGTGGAGATCGCCCATTCCCACACTCTCATGGCTTCTCGACATAAAGGGTAAGACCTGGTTCCCCCCTGTTTGTTGACGTACCAGACCACTGACATGTTGTCTGACTGAATCGCAATTGTTCCCAGGGGAAGGAGGGCTTGAAGTGCCTGCAACGCCAAGAGCACCGCCCTCATTTCCAGAACATTGATATGCAGGGAGGTCTCTGAATCGCTCCACGTGCCTTGGACCATCCGGCCCGCAAAATGCCCCCCCCCCCACCCGAGGCGGGAAGCGCCCGTGGTCTCTGTGGCGAGAGGGGGAGATGCACAAAAGGGGCGGCCTCTGTGGAGGTCCGGGGAATGGAGCCACCACAAGAGAGACCGCTTGCAAGCCTTGCTGATTGCAATGGGATGATACAGGGGGAGAGAGTGAAATGACCATTGCACCTGTAGTATCCATTGAAGTACCCGCATGTTCAAGCAGGCGAGCTGAACTAGAGTAACTGCTGCCGCCATAGACCCTAGTGCCCTCAGGATCAATTCCGCAGGTGTTGAGCTGGAGTGAAGGATGGCCTGCACCTGGAGTCGTAGATTCCGAACTCTGTCGGTTGTGAGAAAGGCTCTTAAATTTCTCGTGTCTAACCTGGCTCCTATAAAATCTATTATCTGAGTAGGGACCAGGTTGGACTTTTCTATGTTTACCATGATGCCTAGCCAGGGAGCTAGACGAAGAAAGGAGTCTCTTGCTAAAGAGAGTAGATGCCTTGTTGGGGCGGTGAGAAGCCAGTCGTCTAGGTACGGAAAGACCTGCACCCCCTGAAGCCTCAGGTGGGCCGCAACCACTGCTAATACTTTGGTGAACACCCTGGGGGCTGTGGTGAGACCAAAGGGAAGGACCCTGAACTGGTAGTGACTGGCTCCCAGCCGGAAGCGAAGAAACCTTCTGGATAGTCTGTCCATCAGAATGTGGTAGTACGCATCCTTGAGGTCTACAGAGCACATCCAGTGATTCTCCCCTAGAAGGGGGAGGATAGATTGCAAAGTGACCATCCGGAATTTCTCTTTGGGAACTGCCAGGTTCAATAGGGACAGGTCCAGTATGGGTCTTAGGTCCCCCGTCTTTTTTGGCACTAAAAAGAACCTGGAGTAGAACCCTGATCCGATCTGGTCTGGGGGGACGGGCTGGATGGCTCTTTTTCTCAGCAGATGGCAAATTTCTGCTGAAGCGGCCTCCCTCTGATCGGGTGGAACATCGAGGAGGGTTTTTAACTTTGGGACATGAAGAAAGGGGATCTTGTAACCTCTGGATATAATCTGGAGTACCCAGCGGTCCGATGTAATGGACTCCCATGCCGCTAGGAGCTCCGAGAAACGTCCCCCGACTGTCTCCAGAGTGGAGCAGTCGGGCAACCCTTCAATGTTGCTGCGTGGGCCGTTCAGAGAAAGGTTCCCTGGACCCAAAGTTCCTGGGAGCCCCTCTGCCTCTAGGGCGGCATCCTCCCTGTCCTCCTCTGCCGGGGAAGGACTGGTTGTCTGGAGCGGGTTGGGAGTGCTGCGACTTCCGGAACCACATCTTCTTCTGGCCCTTTTGGTTCCAAGAGTAGGACCTCTGGGGCACAGAGAAGCGGACTCCGACGGCAGACAGCGTCTTCCCGTCCTTCTCGCTCTGAACCAAGGTGTCGCGAACCTTGCCAAAAGGGCAGAACCGTCAAAGGGGGCGTTCGCGAATGACGCCTTGAAGGGCTCCGTAAAATCGCAGTGGCGGAGCCAGGCCTGCTGTCGTGTGACTAGGCCCGCTCCTGCAGCTCTAGCGGCTCCCTCGGTAGCGTGGGAAAGTAACCGCATAGAGGTGTTGGTCACAGAACAAAGAGTGGCCATACGGGTGGAGTGCATAAGTTTGTCCTCCTCTGACATGGACTCTGAGGGGGGAAGCAGCGTATTCCTTGATAAGATCGCGCTGCATCCTAATGACATGTGCCAAATAGTTAAGCACCCTCACTGAGAAGGTCGCTGAACTAAACATTCGCTTCCCCAAGTGGTCCATCATCCGAGACTCCTTGCTCGGGGGATGGACTGAGGGACTCTCCTGGGCGAGTTCCCTCTTAGTGGCTGCTGCCGACAACATGGCATCTACCGGGGTCCCTTGCTCCAGTGGGCACGATCAGCAGGGGAGATAAGGATCCTATCGGGCCTCTTGGGGATTGGCTCCACGGTGTCCGGTTCCTTCCACGCCCTGGTGGTAATCAGGTCCACCAGGGGGTCGGCAGGAGGGGACACCCAAGAGGTAGATGGGCCCGCTTCAAATGCCTCCAAGAACACGGACTCGTCCGAGGAAGACTTTGGGGCAGACCACCCACCTCTGATCCTTAACATTTCCATGATGTCTCCAAAGGAGACATCCTCAGGGGGTGATCTTGGGGAGCCTTCCCCTTACTCCAAGTCAGTGTCTTCAGTTAAAGACTCGGGGGAGTCTATGTGCCTCCTCTTACACATATGCTTGCGAGGTGCTTCCTCGGGGGGGCTGTCGGAGGAGCCCTCACCAGCAATGTCCAGATCCAAGGGGACTGCTTGGGGCAGTGAAGCGGGCTGTCCCAGTGGCCGGGTGATGGAAGCCTTGCCCAGAGCAGATGGAGTGCGGGACGGAGCCGAAGCAAGGGCCGGGGGTCCGGATGCCCTCAACAGAGCCCTCTCCACCACATCAAAAGCCGAGGGGGAGCCAGCCTCGACAATAGGATCCGAAAGTCGGCTCCCCCTCGGATCCGATGAGTGGATCGGAGCCGAGCCCCTCGGATCCGAGGGAACAGTGCGCTCCGACAGGGATGGCGCCGAAGGCACACTGAGTCCCTCGGATCCGAAGCTCGGGCCAAGGCTCTGAGAGGTCGGATCCGACAAACTCGAGGTCATGGTCGGATCCGAAGTACCCAGTACTGTCGGCTCCGAGGCTGCCCGGCTCCGAGCGCTCCGAACCCGGGTAGCGGGTCGGAGAAGGAGCTGTGGGCTTGAAAAATGGGTCGAGCTCCCCAGAGGGGGCAGGAGCACTCCCATCTGCATCTGGGCCTGGATGAACCTTCATCATCCGGTCCAGATCAGCATCGAGAGGCTGTAGGTAGACCTCGAGGCTACCGAGGTAGGCCTTGAGTGCCGCCTCGATAGCCTCGGAGGTCGGGTCTCTCATCCTCAGGCTCGTGAAAACAAGGAGACCAGAGCCAAGGAGGAGGAGAGCCAGCAGCCAGAGAGGCCGGAGGAGAAGCCGCTTAGCCGGCGGGCAGAGACGGAGGTCTCGGCCCGCCGCTTGTGGTGCTTCTCTCTCGGTCCTTCTTCCTGGCTTCCTCTCCTCCAAACCCTTAGAGGGAGTTTGAATCCTGGGAGGAGGAGGGAGCAGGCAAGGCAGGAACTGCGGAGCAGTAACTCAATGGGGCCAAGCCGAGTCCGGGGGCAAGAGTCCCGCCAAGACCAGCTTCGACCTCCGCTCCTTCAATGCCCTGGGGTTGAACCCTGCACAGATTGAACACCCAGAGGTGAGGTGTTCAACCCCAAGGCATTGAACGCACCAAGTGTGGCCATCAGCAGGGGATAGCTTATGGCCACACTCGGAGCATTTAGAGAAAATAGGCTTTGGGGCTTCCGACATACTGCTGTTTGTTTTGTTTTGTTTTTTTTTTTTAAACAAAACAAAAGTAAAGTACAAAAAACTACACACTCACACAAGGCCCCAAAGACAACTCACACACACTACTACGCACCAGCGAGGGGAGGGAAAAAAAAGTAAAGTAGATTAAGCCCAAAAAGATAAAATATATAGGAAACCTAAAACTTTCACACAAATATTAAATTTAAACTAACAAAAATCTATTTTTCACAAGAAAAATCACTTAGCTCAGGAAAATCCAGCTGTCACCATGCGCGGCAAACTAGATCTGAGGTCATGTAGGGAGAGCAGGGCATTATGGGTGAGGGGAGGAGCTAGGAGCTCGGATCCATAGCTGGATAAACCATGCCGGTTCGGATCCGATATCGGATCCATACCCACAGGTTGCTGACAAATGAATTCTCCTACTTCAGATATATAGTTTCAGGGTCAGCAGTAAGATTTTTGAAAAGAAACTTGTGGGAGTCAGGAACCCAGTAATATCTCTCTGGCTTCCTAGGAGCTGGAGGCAGGGAATCAGGAGCAATGCTGGATTCTGAGAAAACATCATCAACAATGTCTAAAACAGGAGGTATAGTCAAGGGCCTTTGCTGAGGAAGACGAAGAAAATCCCTAAGCCTCTTTTTGGATTCTGAAAAATCCTGACTCTCCTAATGAAAATGTTCCCTTAAGGTAGGCAAAGTCTCTCCAAAAGAAAAATCCTAAGGAGGAGAAGCAGAAGGGATGGATTCTTCTGCATCAGAGTCCTCACATAAGGGGGGATAGAAAATTCCTGATCAGAAGAGGAATCAGAAGAAATGGAAACCTGATCTGAAGTGTCATAATCAGTGCCTTGCTTAGGCCTCTTAGCAGGAGGGAATTGGGAACCCCTGATCAAGGAAATTAAATCCTCAGCCATTTTAATCATTTGTTTTTTTAGGCATAGGGGCCTGAGCACGTGGCTCATGCATCGTTTTTTTAGACACAGAAGTTGGTTTTGGCCTTGTTTTTGATGATGGCGTTGGTTTACTATACAAATCTTTAGGCCTGAAAACACCCTCAGAAGCCGGTGCCTGCTCAGCGGCTCCGGACCCATCCAAGGGAGAGACATCCGCGGGTTCAATACTTGAAGAATTTTGCGGCATACTGGACTCAGAATGGGTCTCGGTAGAGGACTGCGACTCAAAAGTAGCGGGCATCAGGGGCTGCGAAAGCGCCTCACTGATTACCGACGACTGGCTCAGGAGAAGCTTAGTCGTCGATTTTGGACCTCGACGGTCTGTCTGTCTTTTTCTTTGCGTTTTTTGTGAATTCCCATAGTCGGATTGCTAACTGATGACATTTCAGGATAGTTAAATCTTGAACCAAAGTATTTAGATGCAAATATATACTGACACGTAATAGTGCGTTGGTTAAATTTAGCAGAAAATCGTCAGCAAGGCACTTGTGGTTAGGGCCTAGGCAAGGAATACAGTACAAATGAAAATCCTTATTAGGTATTTGCTTCCCACAAGTAATACAATTATTAACTTTTACTGACATTGGTAAGGAGCAAGAAAGTTTCCCCAAAGGGGTACTTTGCTTTAGTTTGCAGACTTCGGTTCTGAAACTCGAAAACGAAAATTTCAGGAGTCGGCCGACCGGACTTGCGAACTGCTTCTGCCTCAGGCAACGCGCGGCAAGAAAGATTGATTAAAATGGCATTGGCTGCGTGTTTTATACCTATGACGACCTGACGTCATGGAAGAGGAGACAACAACCGACGCAGGACCCAGGACTTTGTTATTCAGGCTGACTGAGGGCAAACTGCCAGCAGATTACCCAAATGTAATGACTGCAACAGTGAAACACGAAAAACATCCTAATATCCAACAATATTTCGAGCTAGTCCACAATATTCCACACACCGACTAAAAGGAAATAGATGAAAAAAATAGTACAAAAGTTTAATAATCCCCCCCACACAAACACACACACACACACACACACACACACACACACACACACACACACAGCAGTTATAGCTATTCCACAAACCCAGACACTCCCTTAATTAGTATGGAACAAGTTCTCTAAACTCTCCCAAAAGCTATCACCACTATCTTATCAATGGGACCTGCTAAAACTTTTAGTTACGTACTTACCATAACTTTAGATGTTTGGGATCCATCTCGTCTACATTCTGTACTGATGGGCTCGGAGTCGATCCCTCGGCTCCGACTCGGCACGCTATGCTATAGAGCGAGGCCTCTTATTGGCTGAGCTATTTCTTATCCCAGGATGCACCACCACTAATCCCCCAGATCTTGTTTGTCCGCATTCATGCACACATGCACAACTTGTTTATATAACATTGTTAGATGTTTCAAGATGAAACAACAGGATTCGGACCTTCTGATATCCTCTGATCTCCAAGGAAGGGGGAAGGAGGGTGGGTTATTAGAATGTGAGATGGATCCCAAACATCTAACGTTATGGTAAGTACATAACTAAAAGATGTTATGTGATCCTATCTCGCCTACATTCTGTACTGATGGGACAGCGTCCCTAGCATCTAAATCCTGGATGGCTCATTGGAAAACACTCCTGAGCACTGTGGAACCAAATGAAGCTCGTCCTCTAGATGCCACATCCAATTTGTAGTGGGAAATGAAAGTGTGCGGGGAAGACCATGTAGCCGCAGCACAAATGTTACTAATGGCAAGCTTAGAATGAAATGCTATCGAAGTAGCCATAGCCCTTGTAGAATGAGCTTTGACAGTGATGGTAAGCTCTTTGTTAGAATAACAATAAGCTTGAGTAATACAGTCCCTGATCCATTTGGCAATAGTGACCTTTGTGACAACTTTGCCCAATTTATTGTCTGCAAAGGATACAAACAACTGATCTGTTTTCCTTGTTTGTTTGGTCCTGTCTAAATAAAAACGCAACTGCCTGTGGACATCTAATGTGTGGAATATGAATTCCGCTTTGTTAGAATATTTCGGAAAAAAGACTGGAAGTTCTAATGATTGTTGTAGGCAGAAACTGGAACAAACTTTAGGGACAAAGGAAGGATTTGGCCGGAGAGATACTCTGTCTTTGTGAAAAACCAAGTTCGGAGGTTTTATAGACAAAGCTTAAAGCTCTGAAAACTCTTCTGGCAGAAGTAATCGCCACCAGAAAAGCAGTCTTCCACGCTAGAAATTTTAGATCACATGTCGCTGCCGGTTCGAAGGGGGAGGAAGTTAAAGCGCGTAATACCACATCGAGATCCCATGGAGGAGCAGGATGAGAAATCGAAGGTCTTAAAAGCGCAGCACCTTTCAAGAAGGTCTTACACAATCTGTTGCTCATTAAAGGTGGGTTTATAGATTCGTGAAAATTGGAAATCGCTGCCAATTGAACCTTGATGGTAGAGACTGAAGAGCCTTGATTGAAAAGAGAAGTTAAAAATTTTAGTACTTCTGATATGGGAGTAGTGATGGGATCCAGGCCCCGGAGTTGAGCACAAATAGCAAATCTTTTCCATTTGCTAGAATACACTTTCTTTGTAGCAGACTTGTGGACCGAAGATAAGATGTGTACAACTTCTGGATCCAATGTATGACTCCTGACTATAGTCGGAAGAGGAGAAGCCAAGCCGTCAATTTTAAGGTGTGTAGGGACTGGTGGAATAGTCCCGACTGATGAACCAAAAGGTCTGGGATCTGATCCAGGAACCATGGACCTTCCAGAGCATATTTCCGAAGATAGGGAAACCATACTTGACGAGGCCAGTAAGGAGCAACTAAGATCATTTTGCTCCCCAAGAGAGATGCCTTTTGGATCACCCTGGGAAGGAGAGGAACTGGGGGGGGAGGCATAAAGCAAGCCGGTGGGCCAAGGATGGGCTAGTGCGTCCATGGGGCTCTTCCCCGGAGCCGGGGTTAGGGAGAAGAATTTTTTGCACTTCGCATTCAGTGGAGTCGTGAAGAGGTCGCAACACGGAACTCCCCATTTGCTGAAAATCTGATTTGCAACTGTCATGTTCAGAGACCATTCGTGAGGAGAGAGGATGGTTCTGCTCAGTCTGTCGGCTATCACATTGGACTTGCCCGGGATATGAGTAGCCACTAGAAAGCGTTTGGTCGAGACTGCCCATTCCCAGACTCTCATGGCCTCCCTGCAAAGAGGATAGGATCTGGTCCCTCCCTGTTTGTTCAGGTACCAGACAACTGACATGTTGTCTGAGTGAACGGCAATGACACCCTGAGGGAGGCAATCGTGGAGGGCTTGAAGGGACAGGAGCACCGCCCTCATTTCTAGGATGTTGATATGAAGTAGGGTCTCTTCTGGGTGCCATTTGCCTTGGACTGACCTGCCCAGGGAATGCCCCCCCCACCCCATCTGGGAGGCGTCCGTGGTCAAAGTGGCCGCAGGAGGAGGTGGAACAAAGGGTCGTCCCTGATCCAAATTGGAGGGCACTAGCCACCAGCGAAGGTCCCATTTGCAGGTTTCCGTGATCCATATGAGGTGACTGAGAGGGAGTTCCTGAAAGGACCACTGAGCTGAAAGAAGCCACTGGAGAATTCTCATGTGCAACCTTGCCAAGGGGACTAGAAGAACCGTGGAGGACATGGATCCCAATAGCTGCAGGACCATTCTGGCTGGGGCTTTGGACCTGGGAAGTAAGGCTCGAACTTGAGTCTGTATGGTTTGTATTCTGTCTGTAGGTAGATAGACCCGCATTCGGTTTGAGTCTATCTCTACCCCTATGAATCTTATGCGTTGAGATGGCAGCAACACAGACTTTGGCCAATTGAAGGTGATTCCAAGGGAATTGCCCAGTGATATAGTGGCTTGTAGGCTCCACAATAGTAGATGCTTGGAGGTGGCAGTTAGGAGCCAGTCGTCTAGATACGGAAACACCTGGAATCCTAGACTTCTCAGGTGAGCAGTCACAACAGCCAAACACTTGGTGAACACCCTGGGGGCTGTGGTGAGACCAAAGGGCAGCGGAACTGAAAATGACTGCCTCCTAGGCTGAAGCGCAGATGTCTCCTGGACACTTGATGTACCAAGATATGGTAATAAGCGTCCTTGAGATCTATGGAGCACATCCAAACACCTTTCTCCAGCAATGGGAGAATGGTTTGTAGGGTGACCATTTGGAACTTGGACTTTCTGACTGAACGGTTTAGGATGCTGAGGTCCAAAATGGGTCTCAGGTCCCCGGTCTTTTTTGGCACCAAAAAGAATCTTGAGTAAGTCCCTAATCTGATCTGTTCTGCGGGGACCGGTTGGATGACTCCTTTTTGCAGCAGCTTTGAAACTTCTGAGGCTGCAGTTTCCCGTTGACTGGGTGGCGGGTCCGGGATTTTTTTGGACTGAGGTGGAGAGTGAGAGAAAGAGATGGTGTAACCTCCGGCGATAATTCGAAGCACCCATCGGTCCTGAGTGATCCCTTCCCAGGCTTTTAGGTGCTTCGAAAAACGACCCCTGACTGGCTCCGGAGCTGCACAGTCGGGCAATCCCTCAGGGACTGTGAAAGGCTGAAGAGCCATGAAAGGACTCGCGGTCTCCAGTGTTGCGAGGGCCTCTGCCGCCTCTGGGACGGTGTCTTCCGGAAGAATTTCCCCCTCCCCTGCCTCTGGAAGGGGGATCATCCTGCTGAGAGAGGTAAGGCTTCTGAGATCTACGGAACCACATTTTCCCTCCTCTTTTAGCCTTGGGATAAGGCCGAAAGGGAGTGGAAAATCGTGCCCCTGACAGTCAGAGTCTTACCCTCCTGTTCGCAGCAGGTCAGTGTGTCCTTTACCTTGGGTCCAAACAGGAGGACCCATCAAAGGCGTCGGCAAAGGAAGACTTAAAGGCCTCCGTGAAATGACACAGGCGGAGCCAGGCTTGTCTCCGAGAGCAATGCCTGTACTGCCGCTCTACTACGCCCTTCGGCCGCATAAGAAATGAGCCTCATGGACGAGTTTGAAATGGACGACAATGTAGCCAGCTGAGAGCCAACCGTCTGGGCCAGCTCCTCAGGCAGGTTACCCAAGAGGGTATCGGAAAGTTCTTTAATCAGATCCCTCTGAAATCTGGTAAAGTGCGTAAGGTAGTTCAAGGACCTTAATGTAAAGGCCGCTGAACTTAGGGTGCGCTTTCCATACTGATCCATGCTCCTAGACTCCTTATTAGGAGGATGGACGGACGTCGAAGCCTCTGCTACATCTTGCTGGGTAGCAGATGCCACCACCAAAGCATCTACAGCCACACCTTTAGTTAGAAACTCTTTTTCAGGGGGTGCAGAGAGGAACTTATTAGGATGAGCAGGCACCGGTTCCAAAGAGTCTGAGTGTTCCCACGCCCTTCGACAGATCAAATCCAAGAGCTCGTCGAAGGGTGGAGACACCCAGGAGGCAGAGGGCTGAGCCCCGAAGGCCTTAAGGAACACCGACTCATCAGCAGAAGGGGGTTTGGACTGCCAGCCGCCTCGTTGCTTAAGGGCTTCCAGGATGTCTGCAAAGGAGACATCATCCAAGGACGACTTAGGGGACCCCTCTGCATCATCGAGATCAGTGTCTGATGTAAAAGACTCATCAGGGGAGTCAACGTGCTTCCTCTTGCACGATCTTTTCCTGGGGGGTTCTTCCGAAGAAGCTTCAGAAGGACCTCCAGGAGGGGGGGAAACCCCAGTGGGGGTAACCTTAGGCCCCGGGGCTCCGCTGTCTAAGAACAGGGGGACTGCCAAAGACCCAGTCTCGGTATGCAGGGAAGGAGCTGGGGAGACAGTGGAGGTAGCCAAAGATGATTTGGCTAACGCACTCCTCATAGCCCTGAAGGCGGGACCACCAGAATCCTGGGAGGGTCCCACCTCCGTGGCCACAACGGTAGATGGCACTCCTGCAGCCGACGCACCGAGAGGAAGACTTGGGACCGAAAACATCAATCCCGAAGCATCCCCCCCGGGGCCGACGGAAGAAGTCCGCGTACCGAACTCCGACTCAATAGCCGGAGTTGGAGTAAGGGTCGGGCCCGACCCTAAGACCTCCACCGGTTCCACCAGCACCGGCTCCAACGGTGCCGAGGCTGTTGGAGGAGGAACTATAGTAGCAAGGTGGACCATCGGCTCCGAAGCCGAATGGGCTGGAGTCGAAACTAACTTTTGGAACACCGGAGACTGGAAGAGTCTTAGGAGCACCCTGTCGATGTCCGAATCAGACATCTTGGAGGATCTGGACGATACCGATCGGGTCTGAACCGATTTCTCCATCGGCTCCATAGGACTAGGGGACCGGCTCCGAATGGATTCTATAACTATCGGCTCCGAGGGAGAACTCAAGGCAATTTCCCTCAGTGCCGATGAGGACTTCGGCTCCGAAGGGGAAGAGTCTGAGCCGGCAACCCTCATCGGCTCCAATATCAGTGGAGCCGATGAAGGTGACCCGCCTCTCGATGCCCCAGTCCTCTACTCCGAAACCAGAGGGGTCGAGACTGGAGGCATCGAGGCAGACCGTTCCACCCTCGGCTCCGAAGTCCGTGGAGCCGATGGAGAAGTCTGCCTAGGTTTTTTGGCAGTCGGTTCCGACTGACTGGTCGGCGCCGACGCTTTTTTCTTTTTTGAAGGAGAGGGAGAAGAAGATAAAGCCTCCTCGAAGGATGGCTTAATTAACCCCTTAAGGATTAATTTGTTTTTCCTCTCCTGGAGGACCCTTGATGAGAAGGCGTGACACACGCTACATGATACTTGTAGGTGCTTGGCCTACACAAACGCATACGAGGTGGTGCGTCCGTTATGGACATCTTATAACCACACCTCGTGCACTTTTTAAACCCGGAGGGTCTATGCTCTTTGGACATGTCTAATTTAGAGATAACACACCTGTCTAAAGAGAAAACACACCAAAACTAGAAGTTTAAGTACAAAAAATATAAAGTTTTTTTTTTTTCTTTTTATATGAAACAACAATACAGTTGTACAAAAAACAACACAGAAAGAGAGGGTCAAGACCCTCTAACTTAAACGGGTACTTGACCCACAAATGAAACGTTAGAATAGCAAATAGCAACAGGGGAAGGCCCCTCTAACTAAAACGGGAAACCTTCCCTTGACGAAAAACACAAATTCCTCAACAAAACTGTTCAATACACACTCGTATCACAATAGCTGTTAAAACAGCTTTTGGGTTCAAAACAAGCAAATTCCTGACAGGAAAAGCCTAAATAAATTAGTACTTAGCCCAGCCAAGTTGAGACCACGTCTTAGCTTGTAAGCGGCAAACGAGATCTGGGGGATTAGTGGTGGTGCATCCTGGGATAAGAAATAGCTCAGCCAATAAGAGGCCTCGCTCTATAGCATAGCGTGCCGAGTCGGAGCCGAGGGATCGGCTCCGAGCCCATCAGTACAGAATGTAGGCGAGATAGGATCACATAACATCACCAGGTTACCAGATTATCAGTGCCAAATATGGCCCATACGAACCTCTTTAAGCTTCTTCGATGTTACATTCCTAAAGGCTGGAAAACAAACATTGTAAAGCCATTACACAAGGGTGGCCTAACCACAGAAAATGGTAACTATTATGCACTCAGTTTCATTAATGTTCTATGTAATGCTATGGAAGACATCACTAGTCTGGACATTAAAAGTCTCTTAAACCTGGACCCTTACCAATTCCATTTTTTCAAGGGAAGGTTCTGCTTCTTCAATCTCAATTTCTTTGATAAAGTCACCAAAGTGCTGGATAGTTATGCAGTATATACAGCATATCTGGACCTGGCCAAAGCCTTTGGCACTCCTCCCCACTCTGATACTGTCAGACTTGTGAATCTGATACGTGCTTATGTTGTGTGATGGACAGATAACTGGTTGTCAAACAGAACCCATATGGTTAGATTTGCAGGCACCACTTCTGAAAGCAAAAAAAAAAAAAAAACGTGAACAATGGAATACCACAGGGCTCAGTATTGGGCCCTATCCTGGTTGGTATCTTTTTCATATACCTTCAGGCCAACACTCCTGGCCTATGCTTATCTATGTTTGCCAAGTATAAATTAGGTGTCATGATTCAATCTTTCACTGATTCACAACTGTTCCAACATGAGTTAGACTATGCTAACTATTCATGGTTGAAAGGTATGTCTGCAAATAAAGGGTTTTTTTTTCTTTCTTTATTACCATACCAGTTATATCCTTGAATTTGTGAATACCTTATTTTCTTTGCTAACTGCTTTAAATTTAAAGCAAAGGGGCAAGAGAACTTCCTTGCCTGGTTCTTAGGTTGAAACACAACTTCTCAGAGGGGAACCCTCCTACCTTAAGAATCATCTTCAACCCTTCATATATCTTCCTCATTACCACCTTTACTCTTAGGGAATGCAAATGTTACTATTACCTTACTCACACACACAAAAAAAAAGCAATAAAGACCAAAATCACACAGAGTAACTAGAGGATACCAAAAAATACATTTAATAAAAATAAACAAATAAGTGAGCACGTTTGTCTACCTTTAGTCACCAAGACCAGAGACTTCAGACAAATAGCATATATCAGCTGACTGCATTAAACCGTCAGGAGTTTCAGATAGCAAAAGTTTTCTTAATTTATTAAGGTGCGACAAAATTCACAAAATGTTTTAATACTTTATTATGACATGCAACTAATTTTAACTAATTAAAGCTTCTATTCTTCCAACGTTTTGTTATTGGAGTTTATGTATTTTTCCAATGCTTCATTTATTTTACAGTAGAGTTGACTATCCAAACTAATTGGGACCTAGGGTAGTTTGGATAATCAAACTGTTCGGATAATCAAACACATATATAATTGAACCAGATAAAAAAACTTCCAAAATCTTTTTTCCTGCATGCAGGGAATCCAGTTTTCAACCATTCAGCGATTCCAGTGGACAATACAGAATATTTTTCACACACGAGCAGGCTACAAGCTCAAAACACACACACAAGTGAATACGTATAATGTTTACATATTCAGACTATTTTCCCTACCTGAAAACTTTGGAAGGGTGTGTTCGGATAACTGACGTTTCGGATAATCAACTCTCTACTATAATCACTTCCATTGTACATTTGACTTTGTTCTTTCCTCTTAAGTTACTGGGGTAATTTCTTGTTCCAAAACTGAAGCTTGAACTGCTTTTTGCTGAACAGCTGGAGGATTCTTCCACATCAGTGTTTTTTCATCACCTTTTCTAGTTGATTTTCTTTCAGGTTCTCCATATTTCTTCTTTGGATCCACATCCGGGCAGTGTACTTACTAGTCAGTAACTGAATTTAGTTGAGCAGAAAGGATTACTAGCTCTAATTTCTCAGTTTCTTTTTTCACACAGTGAGAGCTGAAATTAAGCTGTTAAGTGGGCACCGATCATGAAAGCCCCATTAACTTTTAGCCTTAAGAAAATAAATATGCTGATTGCCTTTCAATAAATAAATTGTTCACTGTTCAAAGGTTTTACTAAGAAAATCTCCTCTGACAGGAACATAATAATATGCTTTATTTTCTTTTATATAAAATTTATGTTGGACTGTGTCCTAAAGGATAATTCAATAAAAGTGCTTAAAAAATCTTCTATTCAAGAGATTTGATTTATAAGGAGCAGTGTTTAAAACTGAACATGTATTATAGAATCAAAGGGACAGAGTAATATTAGCATTTAATCATTCCATGATATGATTCTACAGTCTCATTTAGGCTTAGAAGCATGTAAAGGTACTAAGACTTGCAAACATCATAAACTGACACTTCTAACTGAATTTTGGAATAAAGACAGGAAATGTTATACTAATGTTCCTCCCATCTCAAACTCACCAATGAATGAAGCTGTGGGGAGCAGCACAGACTCTACATAGTGCCCTACAGGTGGAGGAGTTGTACAGACCACCCTTGTTGTGCATCTACTGTGGTGTGCCGTATCCTAAAGATACAACACACAGCACAGACTGCATGCTGAGGCAGGGTTAGCCACTCAATGGTGTAATATATGGCTCCAGGTGATTCAGTCATGTTAACTAATGTTACCAAATAAGCAGGGGGTACTTAATGGTATTAAGTGGGTTGAGGACCCGGCCTACTCCAACATATGCCAGGGACCCATGATAATGGTGGGAGGGGTGTATGTGACCCTATTAGCCACTGTGTGCCTGCCATAAAGCCCAGCAGCCCTAGGTCAATAAGCTACTGGCTGGCTGGTGTTCAGTTGCCCAGCTTGGGTAACCTGGGATAACTCTGTTGAGTGAAAGCTGGATGTAAAACCAATCAACCTGGCAAAAATGAACTAAGAACAGTTACACTCAACGCAGGTATACTGACAGTATGGAGCTTGGAAGTGGATGACATGGTGGTACAGAAGAGGCAGACATCCTATGTATCCAAGAGACAAGATGGAAGGGCAGTGCAGCAAAGCCTACTACTCAGGAGGAGGAGGAGGAGGACAATATAGGAATGGTGTGGAAACTGTGGAGAGGCTTCAGAAGGCAGTGAGGGATGTCATCAGAATTAATGAAAGCCTCATGGCAATCAGACTCCAGCCTAATGGTAGGACAGTATTCATACCCTCAGCCTATGCCCACAGCAGGGTTGTGACAGTGAAGAAAAAAAGTGCATTCAGACAGCAGTTGTAAGACCTACTAGATAAAGTGGGACAACATTAAATGGTGTTGATAATGGGTGACTTGAGTGGACATACAGGGACAGACAGAACAAGATACTACGAGTGGCTGGATCCACATGGGTGAGGCAACAGGAATAAAGGCGAAGTCATTCTAGACTTCTGTCTGGCAAATGGCTTGATAGTAGCCAACAAGTGGTTCAGGCTTGATAGTAGCCAACAAGTGGTTCAGAAAGAGAGACCGTCAACATCACATACAAGAGTGGCCAACATTCAACTCAGAAAAACTTCCCCCTAATAAAGAAAGGGCACTGGGGTAGAAAATCAGTGATTGCAAAGTCATCTCTAGTGAAACGGTCAGCCCACAGCATAAACCAAAAATTGCCAAAATCAGCTGCAAGCAATAACAGAAGGCTCCAAGGTCAACAAAGACCAGGCTGAGGACTTGGAAACTGACTGGAGAGAAAGCTCAACAGTTCAAGGAATACTCCAGACTCTAGCACCCCAAGAACAGGAGGCAAGAGATGGAGTTCAAGAAAGGCAGTGCCTCAAAACAGCATGTGTGAACACTACAGAACAGACATGTGGCCAAGCCAGTTATGGAAATAAGGTACATTAAGGAAAGCTGGTGGTGAAATGCAGAAGTCCAGGAAGACATCAAAAGAAAGAAGGAATACAGGAAAAAATGGGAGATAGAAAAAACAGACCAGGCTAGGAAGGAATACTGGTTGGCTAACAGAGACTAAGAAAGGAGCTGTAAAAGCAAAGAGCAGGGCTTCAGAGGAAGGTGACTCCGTAGGTGGCACAAAGAAACTATCAGGTTGCAAGGCAAAGATAGAAAGAAAATGGTCAGACACCCTTCATAAGGGATGCCAGCAACAACCTGCTCACCATTCTGCAGGACATCAAAGGCAGATGGAAGAAGTACTTCCACAGCAGCTTCTGAATGAAGAAAACTCCACAGAAGCTGTACTGCCCCAGACACAACCTCCAATGAGAGAATAAAAGGAACAGCACTAACAGAAATGAAGTCAAAGAAGTACCAGGTTCAGATGAGGTCACAGCAGATATGATAAAGATGCTGGGTGAGATAAGGGAAAAATAGCTTCTGAGGTATAGCAGTGTGGAGAGAAAAGCATGTCCCAGATGACTGAGGAGTAAGTTTACTTGTGCCAGTGTACAAGAAAAAAGGGAACATCCACAAAGTACAGTTGTGTACCTACCATAAATGTAGATGTTAGAGTGTATTCACTGTTGCAGTCATTACTCTTGGGTTATCCTGCTGGCAGGCTACCTGCAGTCGGCCTGAATTCCAAAGTCTAGGTCCGGCGTTGCCTCCTCCCTGACGTCAGTGCATCAGGGGTATAAAAGATGCAGCCAACGCCATTTTCTTCAGTTTTTCTTGCCCCAGATGTCAGGTGCCCCCAAATAGGTAGGCTGAAAGGTATGCCAATAAAGCATGCATGCACATTTTTCATCTACAAGCAAATACACCACATAGGTTGTATAGGATAGAGAAGTACAGATAAGTCCCAGCAAATAAAAGGGGGGTGGTGGGTGGGTAACCTGGACTGCAACAGTGAATACACTCGAACATCTACATTTATGGTAGGTACACAACTGTACTATGTTCATCATGTTTCACTGTTGCAGTCATTACTCTTGGGTTGAATCCCAAAGCTGAGGATGGGTGGCTGGGCTAAATAGGATTAGGAGAGGCTATGAGGCCCTGCAGAACTGCAGTGGCAAAGCCTGTTCTAGATTTAGAGTAAAGAGGTAAGTGGTAGTGCTTTGTAAAAGTGTGCACTGAACTCCAAGTTGCAGCCTCTAAGATGTCTTTCGTTGGTACTCCTCTGAGGAAGGCTGCTGAAGTGGCTGCTGCTCTGGTAGAATGAGGCCTAATCTCCTTAGGCACTGATTTGCCATGCTGAGAATAGCAGAAACGGATGAAATAGCCTGTCCATTTAGATATAGTCTGTTTTGAGATGGCCTTTCCTTGTGACCCTGAAGCATATGACACTAAAAGTTGCTCAGTCTTCCTGAAAGCTTTAGTTCTGTCCAAGTAGAAGCATAGCTGTCTGTGTATATCCAAAGAATGCAGGATTTTCTCACCCTTGTTCTGTGAGTTTGGATAAAAGGTAGGCAAGTGAATGGTTTGGTTGAGGGCCACACTGGACACCACCTTAGGGATAAATGTTGGGTTTGTCCTTAGAGAAACTCTGTCTGGATGAAAAATGATAAAAGGTTCCACAGCCATGAGTACTTGTAACTCCGAGACTCGTCTTGCAGAGGTTAATGCTAGGAGCAGAGCTGTTTTCCAGGATAAGAATTTTATATCCACTTTTGAAGCTGGCTCAAAAGGAGGCAGAGTGAGTTTTTCCAAGACATAATTGAGGTCCCATGTGGGAATTGGTGCCCTCCTTGGAGGCCTGATGTTTTTGGCCCCTTTGAGGTACTGCCTTATTAAAGGATGAGAAAAGATAGGTGGTTCCGTATTGTAATGGGCTGAAATGGCAGAGGCTTGAATCTTAATTGATGAGAAAGAAAGGCCTTTGTCCAGCATCTCAGTTAGGTATTGTAAAATCTGAGGGATATTTGGTACATACGTGTCAATGCCTTGTTCCTGGTTCCAAGCACAGAATCTCTTCCATTTTTCTGCATAAGATTTTCTGGTACTGGGCCTCCAAGATGACACCCAGCTTTAGAAAGAGGATTGTTCTGAATGGCTACAGTATCCGCCATGCTGCCAGATTTAAGGTCCTGAGTTGGCTGTGCGGTATCTGATTGTTTTGTTGGGTCAGCAAGTGAGAATTTTGAGGCAATATCCATGCTGGACCTTGAGACACGTTCTTTAGGATTGGGTACCAGTGCTGGCGTGGCCAGTCTGGTGCAATAAGTATAATTTTTGGCTTCTCTTGTGTGACCTTTAGGAGTATCCTGGGAAGGAGAGGCAGTGGAGGAAAGGCTGTTTGATTTTTCCAGCTGAAGTATAGGGCGTCCACTCTCCATGCTTGCTTGTGATAAAACCTTGTGCAAAATCTCTGTAAATGGCAGTTGTGAGCGGAGGCAAATAGATCTATGTCTGGGCGTCCCCATTTCCTTGTTATCATGCTGAAGACTTGTGGATCCAGTTTCCACTCGTGGGGATCCATGAGGTTTCTGCTTAGTTCGTCTGCCAGAGTATTTGTTTTTCCTGGCAGGAATTGTGCTTGCAGGTGAACTTGATAAGTCAATGCTGTGTCCCATAAGGTCATTGCTTGTCTGCAGAGGGGGTAGGAATGTGTACCTCCCTGCTTGTTTATGTACCACATGACCGTAGTATTGCCTGTCTTTATCAGTAGCTGTCCTGGATGAAGTAGATCCTTGAAAGCTGCCAGGGCATTATGAATAGCTAGCATCTCTTTTTGATTGATGTGAAGATGCACCTGGCTTGCAGGCCATGTGCCCTGAATACATTTTCCTCCCATATGGGCCCCCCAGGCATAATCTGATGCATCCATTGTCAGTGTCTGTCTGGCTGTGGGTAAAGTGAATGGCAGACCCTTGTTGTGGTGACAGGCCTCTGCCCACCATCGAAACTCCTGTTGCAGGCAGGGAATGAGGGTAATTACTGTCTCCAGCCTGTGGCAATGCTGAGTCCAAACACTTTTTAGATACCACTGTAGCTTCCTCATATGCAGTCTGGCATATGGAATTAGTAGAATGCAGGATGCCATGAAACCCAAGGCCTGCAGGATTTTCCTTGCAGATAACTGGGATTTTGTTGCCAATTTTTTGAAGTAATAAGTCAGTTGCTTTTGTTTGTCTGGCGTGAGATAAGCCATCTGGGCAGTTGTATTTAAGCTTGCACCCAGGAATATTATCTCTTGAGAGGGTACTAGTTTTGATTTATTTTCGTTTACTGTGTACCCTAGGCAAATTAGTAATCTTTTTACAAACGCCAGATGCTTTAGAAGAATGTCTTTGTTCTCTGCTTGAATAAGGCAGTCGTCCAAGTAGAGGTATATTTGAATTCCTCTTTGTCTGCAGAATGCAATTACTGGTGCCAGGCATTTTGTGAAGACCCTGGGCGCATTAGACAAGCCAAAGGGCAGTGGAGAGAATTGGTAGTGCATTGATCCAGCTATGAATCTGAGGTATCTTCTGCAAGATTATCTGATTGGGACATGCAGGTATGCCTCTTTTAGGTCCAAAGTTACAAGCCAAGCCTTCTTGCCCAGCATGGGCAATAGCTGCTGTAGAGTCAACATCTTGAATTTTAGAATCTCCAGAAATGTGTTTACTATAGACAGGTCCAGTATTGGTCTCCAGGTTTTGTCCTTTCTGGGTACTAAGAAAAGTCTGGAGTAAGATCCTTGCCCCTCTGCTCTTGTTGTGGTACTTGTTGAATGGCCCTCATGTCCATGAGGGCTGAAATTTACTTTTGTGCCTCTGCCCATTGATTGTGTGGCAGGTCTGGCATACATTTTGCCCTTGGCAGGGTGTGAAAATGGAACCTGTAGCCTTGGGACACTATGTTCAAGACCCATTTGTCTTGGGTAACCTTTTGCCAATTTGATGAAAAAAGTGCTAGTTTTCCCCCTAAGAGGGCTGCCAAAAGGAAAGTGCTTGGATCTGGCAGAGGAAAGTCATTGTGACTGTTTCCTGTAAGGTTGTGATTTGTCTTCTCCACTTTTGGAGGTAGGAGCACCCCATTGTTTAGGCCTGTATGAGCCTTGGGGCTGAGATCTGCCTCTGGGACATCTGTATCTGCCTCTTTGTGGTTTGTCTGACACTGGAAAGGACCAATTTTTAGAAGGCCAGCTCCTGCTAAACCTGGGTGGCTGTACCTGTAAGAAATCCTTAACTGTCTGCATGGATTTCGCTTTATCCTCCATTTTCTTTAACACCTCTTCTGCTTTAGGACCAAACAAAGTATCATGATGTAATGGGGTATCTAATAATTTTGCTTTAACATGATCAGGCAGATTTTGTTCCTTTAACCAAGCATACCTTCTAATAACAGAACCTGTAACAGCGGCCCTGCAAGAGGCCTCCAGTGAATCATAACCACATTGCAAAGTATGCTTTCCCACTTGTTCAGCTGCATGCAATAAATCCTGCAATTCCTTGTTCTCTGAACATTCAGTATTTGTCAACATTTTCTGTTTAAGCAGTGACATTAAGTATTGCTGATATTTAAGCATATGAAATTGACAATTCAAAGCCCTTACTGCCAAGGTAGCAGAAGTGTAAACATTTTCCCCCATCTGTCCAGTGCCCTAAAATCCCTATCAGAGGGGACAGGGTTTTTTTGCAGTGGAAGCTTTGACCCCTTTGGGACCCTGAGATATAGTTTCTGGGTCAGCAGCGGGGTTCTTATATAGAAATTTATGAGAATCTGGGACCCTGTAGTATCTGTCTGGTTTAGCAGGTGCAGGGGGTAAAGAGTCAGGGGACAGGCCGGACTCTGAAAATACATCATCTACAATGTCTAGAACAGGTGGAATAGCAAGGGGTCTGTGCTGTGGAAGTAACAGAAAGTCTCTGAGCCTTTTCTTACATTCAGAGTAATCCTGGCTCTCCCAGTGGAAATGCTCCCTCATGGTATGCAGGGTTTCCCCAAAAGAATAATCCTCAGGAGGAGAGGCTGAAGGAATGGATTCGTCAGCATCAGAGTCCTCATAGGGCGGCATAGAATAATCCTGTTCAGAAGAGGAATCAGAGGAAATAGAAACCTGATCAGAAGAATGATATTCTGTCTCTTGCTTAGGCCTCTTATCAGGAGGGGGATGGGAAAGCCTGATCAAAGTAACTAGGTCTTCGGCCATTTTAAGCATCTGTGTTTTAGGCATGGAAGTCTGAGTACGAGAATGCTGTACTTGTTTCTTTGTCTTTAGAGCTGAAGATGGTTTAACATATAACTGTGCAGGTCTGAAAACACCCTCAGAAGCCGATGCCTGCTCAGCGACTCCGGACCCATCTGAGGGAATGATTTCCGAGTGTCCAATACCTCGAGTATCCAGAGGCCCAGTCAGCTCCACATGGGAGTAGGAAGCGGCCTGTGGCTCTGAGGTAGCGGGCGCCAGGGGCTGCGAACGTGCATCACTGAGAACCGGCGACTGGCCTAACGGAGGCCTCATCGTCGGTTTTGGACCTCGGATGCCTATCGTTTTGGACCTCGGATGCCTATCCTTTTCCTTGTCCTTGCGTTTTTTGTAAACTCCGGCCGTCAGCTGTTCCGACGGCATTATATAATTAAACCTTTGGCCAAAGTAATGAAATGCAAAATCGAACCGACGCTTAATAGTGTATTGGTTAAATCTAGCACAAAACCGACAACTAGCAACGTTGTGATCGGGGCCTAAGCAAGGAATACAGTAACAGTGAAAATCCTTATGAGGTATTTGCTTCCCACAAGAAATACAATTGTTAATTTTTTCTGACATCGGTCTGGAGTAAGAAAAAAGTTTCCCCAATGGGGTACTTGGCTTTAATGAAGACTTCGGTTCTGAAATTCGTATTTGAAAATCTCAGGAGTCGGCCGACCAGCACTTGCGAACTGCTTTTGCTTCGGGCACCATGCGGCAAGAAAGACTGAAGAAAATAACGTTGGCTGCATCTTTTATACCCCTGACGCACTGACGTCAGGGAGGAGGTGACAGCAACAGACGCCGGACCTAGACTTTGGAATTCAGCTGACTGCGGGTAGCCTGCCAGCAGGATAACCCAAGAGCAATGACTGCAACAGTGAAACACGATGAACATCTGTGGGCAGTACAGTAGTATCTAACTCCTGTCACTGCATGAAAATTCTGGAAAAGGTGATTGATAGATACGCAGAGTAGTAGAACGTAAGATGGGAGATGAGGAGTTTGGACTCGAATCAGGATTCATCACAACTGACCAAATGTTTACAGTAAGACAGATACTTGAGAAGAAGCTAGAAATGAGGAGACAGTCAAACTGGGCATTCCTAGACTAGGAGAAAGCATATGATAATGTCCCAAGAAAGCTGATTTGGACAGTCCTGTAGTGGTTCAAAGTCCCATAAACACTGGAAGAATTACAGCAGGCTACGTACAAGGACACAATGAGAAAAGTACAAACAGTGCTCGGTCTCAGAGTGTTTCCCACTTGGAATGGGTGTGCAACAGGGTTCAGCTCTGGGCCCATTGCTGTTCATACTGGTGATAGATTATATTAGCAAACAGGTTGGAGGGAACAGGTCAACAAAGTTGCTATATATACAGATGATGCGGCATTACAGGCAGACTTTGACTAAGAACTTCAGCAAAGGACAGGGGAAAAGAATACAAAACTGAAGACACGTAGTATAGCAGCAAATGGGAGAAATCAGAAGAAGCAAAGAAGTGAGATAAAGGAAAGACAGTGGAACTGGTTAACAGCTTCATGTATCTAGGAGGGGTGGTTGAGAAGAAAGGAAGTGTGAATGAAGAGGTCAAAGCTAGAATCATTGGGGGTGCAGCCAACTGGCAGAGTGTCAGGTTTAGTGTACAACAGAAGAATATCAAAGAAGCCAAAAAGTAAGGTGTACACAACAGTGGTGCAACCAGTACATGTACACAGTATATACATATATAGTATTATATATTATATAATATATATATATATATATATATATATATATATATATATATATATATATATATATATATATATATATATATAGTATTTACATATACATAGTATATGGTAAAGAAACCTGGGCAGTAAAAGCAGAGCAGACGAGGAAGCTAGAGGTGAGAGAAATGAAGTGCCAAGAACTGAAGATGAAAGTGCAGAAGCCAAAGTAGCTCAAACTGCAGAAAAGATTAAAGAGAACAGATTACAGTGGTTCAGGCATGTGTTGCAGAAAAGCAGAAGACAATCCTGGGGGAGCAGATTTAGAAAAGACAGTTAGAAGGCAAGAGGAAATGAGGGCATCCATCAAAGAAGTGGATGGATTGTGTGTGAAAAGATCTTCAACAGTCAGGCATGAGCGAAGAAGACAGGAGTGTGGCATTGAACTGGGAGAGATGGCAGCTGTTAATATGACACCCCCAACTCCATGTATAAAATGGAACAAAAGGGGGTTGATGATTATGCTCAGCTCTGGAATAGATTACCTGAACATGCAAGATGAGTGTAGATCAGTATGTGAGTATGTAACTAAGAAGCTATCCAAGGGCTTCCACAAGTGTATAAATACGGAACATGTGCAAGCTAGACTGCCATTTTGTAGTAAGCTGCTGAGATGTAAGCATGTATGTATGCAAGGTCTGTCTGTTAACTAGTTAGTTCTTATTTAATGCTGCTGCTATCCATCCTGATATGTTTCTATGTATTAAAGCATCTAAACAAAAACCCCAGCCCTTTTGTCATATGTGTTAGAGATGAACAAGCGACAATCAGCTAATAATTAAGTTTCAAAAAACATTTAGAAGAGTTGGCTGGAATTTGGACTTTTGAACCAGCTGTATCTGAGATAATACTGACTGATGTCATTATGGCCTAAACACATAGTATACTTATTAACTTATGAAATTAAGCCAAGAAAATATCCTTACCTGGCTGCAGGTCAGAATGGGAGAGGGTGCTAAATTCTCCAATACAAAATTAAGATCCCAAGGAAGTGGTGCCACTTAGGTGGTGTAATACATAAACCACCTTTCAAAGATCATTTAACTTACAATAAGAAAGATACAGGGGATCCAAAGACAGACTAGCAGAAATGTCCAAAAGCTGTACCTTTACAGAAGTGCACACTAGGCCTGAGTTGATCAGTACTTATGTGAAGTGAGGAACCACAGCAGTCTGCTTGGGATGGATCTTGTTCTCTTTAATGTCGCAACTGAAACATCTTTTCCATTTGGTTAAGCAGGATTTTCAAGTAGCAGAATTTCTAGCCTCCTTTAATACATACAGCATGTTTGTTTGTTTGTTTGTGTCTTTCGGCTTTTCCCGGTTAGGGGTCACCACAGCGGAACTCCGGTCCGCTAATGATTGGCAGTAGCTTTTTACGTGCTGGCTTGCCGGGCCTAACGCACAACCTTCAACGAAGGAACACCCATTCACGCATGTTGCCACAGAGAAGACGCTCTAACTGAGAATCGAACGGGCAACGTCTAACTGTGAGGCGACAACACTACCGCAGCACCACCACCGCAGTTAATACATACAGCATGTCCTCTGAAAAAATGGAGGCTAAAAGCAATCAAAATCCTATCTATACAGTCAGGTAGTGATTTTAACAGTTTGGGAAGGTTAGGGATCAGCTGTCCTCTGTGAGCAAATCCACTCTGCAAAAAAAGTTTTTGGTAATTGCTGCAGGGTAGAATCATGAGAAGGGAGAATCAATGGCATTTGGGCCAAAAGAAAGTCACCAGAAGTATCTTTGGCAAGTCTGTCTTGATCTTTAGAAGAACTATTAATATCAAACGGATGAAAAGACAAAGGAACATTCCTATTCATGGCAAAGAAAATGGATCTGTTTTTCAGGCTTTTTTTGCAAGGTGTCCTAGTTGTCTTTTGAGATAGGAAGCAAAACTATCTACTTCAGGGAACTCCCCACAGTTGGACAATCTCCTAGGAGACCTTGACTAGCCTGGATCTGCTCGAACTGTGTGCTACTGTGTTTTGCAGAGTAAAGTTGTTTTATATGGCCATTTCCCAGGCAATCATGATTAGTCTACAAAAAAAGAGTTATGGCACTGATCCACTTGTTTCTGTACACATCATTGTGGTGTTATCTGTTATCACTGTCAACAACCAATTTAGAATGCAAGTATGTTTTATACAGCCATCATCTCCTTGGGGTTTACATGCTTTTCCCTGAAATGAGGCTTGCACATGCCCTGTACTTGGATACCTTAAGAGATTGCTTCCCAAGCAAAATGAGAACAGTCTGTCTTGACTGACTGGGCAAGAGGAGGGGGAGAAAATAAAGGGCCTGTATTTAGAAACACTTGACTGTCCAATCATAGGAGTTCTTTCTTGATGAAACTGAGCACGGACAACTGAACGGATTAACAGATGAAAATGCAGGAGAATGCAGACTGATTTGAGTTACCAAGGGATTTTCCTCATGTATAGTCTGGCAAATTGTACCACTAGGACTTTCTTGGACATGCATACTAGAACAGTGAATCACTCTTGCTGTGAATATATTTTAATTTGCCAGATTCAAAAAGCTGCAAAGGTGATAAAGAGAAATGCGTTTAGGAGACACTCTAAAAACACACTAACCTGTGAAAGCGTTTAAACAAGACTTTTTTCAGATTTAATTTGAAACCCAGGCTACGGAAAAGATGAACAGTGAAATGAAGGACTAAGAGGGCATCTTGGATGGAGGGATGGGGCCAAAATGAAAAACATCCAAATATGGAAAAATATGGATACCTTAATATCTGATAAAGGTTATGACAGAGGCTAAGCAAAAAAAAAAGGTGTTACCCAAGATTATTTTCCTTTGGGTTGTACTTTCAATTCACATGCATTTTTTGTAAATTAGAATGTGCGGGTAGGCATCGTTGAGGTCTGGAACAACCAGAAAGGACTTAGGAAACAGAAGAAAAAGTGACTGCACAGTGATCATCCTGAATTTAGGGCCCAAAACAAAGGAAAGGTGTTTAGCTTTGAAAGGTCCAAAACTGGTGTCCAAGTACCTTTTTTCTGGGAACCAGGAACATTCTTAAGTAAAAGACTTTTCCCATTTGGGACTGAGGCACTGCTTCTGCGACACCCTGGGATAGCACGTCTGAAAGGATTTGTTTTTTTGCAGGATGAGGGATCTCTGATTTAAGAGTAACAAATGCCCACTTACATCCACAGCCATCTTTGATTATATGTAGAACCAAGACATTTTTTTTTTTGTAAGAGAAATGACATCACGAAAAAGAAATTGCCTGCAATTTGGGAAGAATAGCTGGGCTGAGAAGGTGAAAAGGAAGGGGGGGGGATATGTAGGTAATCACTGAGCTTTCTTTTCAAAGGAAGCTTCTCGGATCTCTCTCCCTTTGTTTTTTTTTTAATCTCCTTGACACTTTTTCTTAGTTTACTGTTTAGATGCTGTAGAATGTGTGTGTGTGTGTGTGTGTGTGGTATTTCAAAGGTCTGAATGTGCACATAAATATCAAACACGTGCTAACTTCAGTGCCACTTTGAGAGTGTAGCCAGAGAGTGAACATGAATGATAAATAGTCTGTTTGTAAGTCTGTTTTAGTTAAAGTTATTTACTTCGTTTCTTGATGTGTTTGTATATAATAAAGCTGCTTGAACATAACCAACACTGGTTTGTCTACTCCATCCTGACAAGACAAGTGAGACGAATGACATGTCAGAACTGGGATATCAGAGACTGCTTTTCAGAGAAATGAGGTGCAGAAGCAACGATAAAGGCAGAGCAAGAGAAACGAGAGCAAAAAAAGGCCAGAAAAAAGTTAACTGTAATGAAAACTTGCACAAAAGCTTATTTGGTTAAGAGGTAAAACAGAATTACAAGGGCACAAAATGCATTACTAACCAAATGACTAGCACAGAAATGTTTAAGTAAATGAAAGGCATAAAACGTTTGTTAGCTAAGCTAAATGTTCAAAGTTAAGATGTTTGATAAAATGATTGTCAAAAAAGTACACAAGAGGTTCAGTTACCTCAGAACTGCTAAACGAGCATGTTTAAAGCAAAACGAGCACAAGAAAAAGAGATTACATGGGCAAAACGAGCATGTTGTTGTTGTGTCTTTCGGCTTATCCCGGGTTAGGGGTCGCCACAGCGGAACTCCGGTCCGCTAATGTTTGGTAGTGGATTTTTACATGCCGAGTTACCAGCCCTGACGCACAACCTTCAACGAAGGCACACCCATTCACGCATGCCTCCACACAGAAGACGCTCTAGCTGAGAATCGAACGGACAACGTCTTGCTGTGAGGCGACAACGCTACCGCAGTACCACTACATATTAAGCATAAATAAAGCAAGGTGACTGCATTTTTTTTTGCAAATGACAGTGTTTTGGCATAAACAGTTATTTCGCATTGACAAACTCTGCATGGCATAACTAGAGTTATTCGAAGCATTGCAACGTGTGTAAAATTGCTTACAGTGTGTGTTTATTACTGTGCATTTATTCTGCAGAGTTTATTGTGTGCAAAGTGCAACTATTTCGTGAGGTGCAGTCAATATACAGCCATTTCAAAAAGTTTCTTGTGCTGGGTGTGTATGCTTGCAAAGGGCCCGCCATTACAGAGTGTCTCTTGCACTGTAAAGAATTACTTAGCAAAGTGCAGCCATTTTTGTTTCAGTGTGCTGTGTACTGTTTATTCGCAAAGTACAGTTACTTCGAAGTGCTTCTCACTCTGAACTTCTTCTGCTGCCCAGTTTACTCAGTGCAGTTACTTTGAAATGTTTCTTAAAATAATAATGACTTTACAGTACAATAATTTCAAGAGTATTACAGTGTCAGAGAAAGTTATTTTGCAAAAGTATTTCGCAGAATTCTGTTACTCGAAAGTATTTTGCAGAGTTCAAGTACTCAAAAGGCTTATTGCGCTACTGGGCATAGTTACAAGCACTGGCATAAATCTCTGGCATATATGTATATATTTCTATATATAGGAAGGTGTGTGTGTGTTCGTACAGTTACAAGTGGACTTGGATTGCGTTGTGTTTCACTATAAGTTGCTGGCATGGCAGACGGATTTCAAAAACCTTCACCCCTTGTATTTGATCAGAATATTGCAAAGAATTGGAGAATATTTGTGGAAGAGTACGATATTTTTATACAAGCAACTTACTCAGATAAAGGTACACGTACCAAAGCATTCATTTTGCCAAACCTAGCTGGGTCAGAGGCCATTGCTAGAGAGAACTCATTTGTGTATGCACCAGCAGTGTATGAAGGCAAAGGTGAAAATCATCACATCGTTATTCAGGCTGAATCAAGGGAAGATCCTGAGTGTTTGAAGTGTAAATTCATGGAAATGTATAACCCCCAGACCAATCTTACATTAGAGAGGCATTTGTTTTACACAAGAGACCAAAGGAACGAGAAACATTTGCATTTGCTTACATTACTGACTTGAGAAACAATGCAAAGACTTGCATGTTTGGTGATCTAAAAGATGAGTTAATAAAGGACAGGCTTGTATGTGGTATCAATAATGCTGCTGTAAGAAATATTTTGCTTTGGGACAGAGACTTAACGTTGAGCAAAGCCACTGAGCTTTGTTGGATCCATGAGGTTACAAAAAGCCACACGAGTATGGTTGCAACTGATAACAGCGTGGTTTCAACAAGCTCCAGACCAAACCTAGACAGTATGCAACACATGGCAAGCAGAAACGGGCCCAGACACTTGACACCTGCTACACCTGCAGGCTCCTCAAGGAAAACCCAAAGTTTTCTAGCAAGTTCCAAGACCAGTTCAATTAAAGGAGCATGCTCAGTGCAGAACAAGCGCTGCTCAGTACAGCACGGACAGGGTGAAAGCGTTTGGTGACATTTACTATTAAAGTTTTTTCCAGTTCATGGATTGTGGTCGCACCACTGTGGTGGTGTTTTTATTTTTATTTTCTTATGTATTTATGTTTATCTACTCCATCCTGACAAGACAAGTGAGACGAATGACAGATGCCTTTTGTTGAAAGGTTTATAAAGGGACCAGGGGAAAGATATTTCTTTGTTACTGAGACAGGAAACAAAAGTTTACTCCTAGCATCAACTTGCTCCTTTCTTAAAGTTTATCACTTCTACTGGAGAACTACCAACAAATGGTTTCACTTAAGAGAAAGTACAGTTGTGTACACTTACCATAAATGTAGATGTTTGAGTGTATTCACTGTTGCAGTCATTACATTTGGGTAGATTCCCAAAGCTAAGGTTGGGAGGATGGATTTATACAGTATTAGGACAGGCTATAAGGCCCTGCAAAACAGCAGTGGCAAAGCCAGCTCTGGATTTAGAGAAAATTGGTAAATGATAATGTTTGGTGAAAGTATGAACTGAACTCCAGGTAGCATCTTCTAGAATATCCCTGGTAGGAACACCTCTGAGAAAGGCTGTAGAAGTAGATGCAGCCCTGGTGGAATGGGATATGATCCCTTGGAGGATAGGTTTTCCATGGTGCTTATAGCAGAAATTAATACAATAGCTTATCCATTTGGAAATGGTTTGCTTTGAAACAGCCTTTCCCTCTGCCCCTTCAGCAAATGCTACCAGGAGTTGTTCAGATTTTCTTCGAGATTTAGTCCTGCCCAAGTAAAATCTAAGTTGTCTGTGTACATCCAATGAATGCAGAATCGGCTCCCCTTTGTTCTGTGGATTGGGAAAGAAAGTTGGCAAATGAATGGACTGATTACGAACCACCTTGGGCATGAAGGATGGGTTGGTCCTGAGTGATACCCTGTCCACATGAAAGATGATGAAAGGCTCCACTGCCATAAGGGCCTGTAATTCAGAAATCCTTCTAGCCGAAGTGATTGCTAAAAGGAAGGCTGTTTTCCAGGAAAGAAATTTTAAGTCTGCAGTAGCACCTGGCTCGAAAGGAGGTAAAGTGAGTTTCTCCAATACAAAGTTAAGTTCCCAGGCACAGGTAGGAGCTCTCCTGGGTGGCCTTAAGTTTTTGGCCCCTCTGAGATACTGCTTTAGCAGAGGATGAGAGAAGGGGGGGGTTCTGTGTTGTAATGAGCTGAAATGGCTGAGGCATGGATTTTTATGGAAGAAAAAGATAGGCCCTTGTTAAGCATCTCAGTTAAGTACTGCAAAATCTGAGGTAAATTGGGCACTGCTGTGCCCATCCCTTGAGATTGATTCCAGGCACAGAATCTTTTCCATTTGTCAGCATAAGATTTTCTAGTACTAGGTCTTCTCGTCTCCAAAATGACATCCACCATAGGTTTGCTGAGGGAATTTAAGTGATTAGCCAAGCTGCAAGATTCAATGGTTCAAGCTGAGGATGCAGAATTTGGTTGTTCTACTGAGACAGTAAGGAAGGTGTCTGAGGCAGGTGCCATGAAGAAATTTGTGACAGACTGCGTAGGAGTGGGTACCAGTGTTGACAAGGCCAGACTGGAGCAAGCAAAATCATTTTTGATTTGTCCTGTTTGACTTTTAGTAGACCTTTGGAGAGCAAAGGCATAGATTTTCCCAGCTAAAGGACAGAGCATCCACTTTCCAGGCTTTTTTGTGAGGAGTTCTTGTGCAAAATTTGTCCAACTGGTAGTTCTGGGGTGAAGCAAAGAGATCTATGTCCGGGCACCCCCATTTGCATGTCAACATGGTGAAAATCCGTGGTTCCAGTTTCCATTCATGTGGGTCCATGAGATTTCTGCTTAGTTTGTCTGCCAAAATATTCAGCTTTCCTGGCAGGAATTGAGCTTGTAGTTGTACCTGATAGCTCAAGGTCGTGTTCCACAAAACCATGGCTTGTCTGCAGAGGGGTAGAAATGTGTACCACCCTGCTTGTTTATGTACCACATAACTGTGGTGTAGTCCGTCTTTACCATTAGTTGCCCTGGATGAAGGTAGTCCTTGAAGGCTGTCAGTGCATTCTGTACAGCTAGCATTTCTTTTTGATTGATATGAAGGTGCATTTGGTTCGGGCTCCATTTGCCCTGAATGCACTTCCCTGCCAGATGAGCCCCCCATGCATAGTCTGATGTGTCTGAAGTTAGGATTTGGGTGGCAGGTGGAGGTATGAATGGCAGTCCCTTGTTTTGGTGGCAGGCCTCTGCCCACCATAGGAACTCTAGTTGCAGGCAAGGTATGATAGGAATCATTGTTTCCAGGCTGTGACAATGTTGACTCCATAAACTTTTTAGGTACCACTGAAGTTTCCTCATATGCAGTCTTGAATATGGAATTAGAAGAATGCAGGGGGCCACGAACCCCATGGCTTGCAGTATTTGTCTTGCAGATAGCAGGGTTTTTGTGGCCACCTGTTTGAAGCAAGTCACCAACTGAATTTGCTTTTCTGGCGTAAGGTAAGCCATCTGGGCAGTTGTATTTAAGCTTGCACTCAGGAATGTAATTTTTTGAGAGGGTACTAGTTGTAATTTATTTTCATTTATGGTGTACCCTAGACAAGTTAGAACCCTTTTTACAAACACCAGATGTTTTAGAAGAATGGTCTTGTTTGTTTTCTGTCTGAATTAGACAATCGTCCAGGTATGGATATATTTGAATACTTCTTTGTCTGCAAAATGCAATTACTGGTGCCAGGCACTTTGCAAAGACCCTGGGCGCAGTAGATAAGCCAAAGAGCAGTGCAGAGAATTGGTAATGCATTAAGCCAGCCTTGAATCTGAGGTATCTTCTGCACGATTGTCTTATTGGGACATGCAGGTATGCCTCTTAAGTCTAAAATCACCAGCCAAGCATTCTTGCCCAGCATGGGAAGAAGCTGCTGCAAAGTTAGCATTCTGAATTTTGTAATGTCCAGGTTGTTGTTGCGTCTTTCGGCTTTTCCTGGTTAGGGGTCGCCACAGCGGAACTCCGGTCTGCTAATGATTGGTAATTATTTTTTACGTGCCGAGTTACCAGCACTGACGCACAACCTTCAACAAAGGTACACCAGGTAGGTGTTCAAAATCGAAAAATCCAGTACTGGCCGCCAGGCCTTGTCCTTTCTGGGTACCAGGAACAGCCTTGAGTAAAAACCTTGTCCTTTTTCCTGTTCTAGTACTGTCTGAATGGCCCCCATATCCATGAGGGACGTAACCTGTTTCTGTGCCTCTGCCCATTGATTTTTTGGCAGATCTGGCCAACCATTTGCCATTGGCATAGTGTGGAAATGGAATCTGTATCCCTGTGATACAATGTTTAGTACCCACTTGTCCTGGGTTATTAACTGCCAATTTTGAGCAAAAAGTGCTAATTTTGTCCCCCATGGGTGCTGCCAAAAGATAAGTGCTTGGTGTAGGTAGAGGGAAGTTATTGGGCACCGCGTGGCAAGAAAGACGAAAAAAATGGCGTCGGCTGCATGTTTTATACCCCTGATGTCCTGGAAGAGAAGACAGCAACCGACACAGGACCCAAGACTTTGGAATTCAGGCCAACTGATGGCGTGCCCAGTCTGGTGCAATAAGGATTGCCCTTGGCCTGTCCGGTGCAATAAGGATTGCCCTTGGCCTGTCCTGTTTGATCTTGAGTAGTACTCTTGAGAGGAGGGGCAGAGGACCCATCCAAGGTAGAAATATCCGCAGGTTCCACAGTTGAAGAAGCATCCAGTGGCATACCGGACTCCGAATAGGTCTCAGCAGAGGCCTGCGAATCTGTAGAAGCAGGCATTAGGGGCTGCAAATGAGCCTCACCGAGTACCGGCAGACTGGCGCCTAGCTTAGCGGAAGTGTCATCGGCAGTTTTTGACCTATGCGGTCTGTCTCTCTGCTCTTTTTTGGAAGATCGGTAGTCGGATGGCTTACTGAAGCCATTTTGGAATACAGGGAACAAGAGTGAAAGAATTTAGCTACAAAAATAGCACAACGACGAATGGTTTGGGTGTTAAACAAGGCACAAAACCGACAGTGAGAGACATTGTGGTCTGGGCCTAAACAGGTGACACAGTAAGAATGAAAATCTCTGTGAGGTATTTGCTTTCCACAGGTAAGACAAATTTTTTCTGACTTCGGTTAGAGCAAGAAAAAAGAATCCCCAACGGGGTACTTAGCTTTAGAAGACTTCAGGTATGAAATTCGAAAAAACGAAAATTTCAGGTAGCTGCTGCCCGGCACTTGCGAACTGCTTCTACTTCGGGCTCCTTCTTGGCAAAAAGGACTGATGTAATGGCATCGGCTGCATGTTTTATACCCCTGACGCCATGGAAGAGGCGACAGCAACCGACGCAGAAATCCCAAGCCTCTGGTATTCGGGCCGAATGAGGGCTACCTGCAGGCAGATAACCCAAGTGTGATGACTGCAACAGTGAAACACAAATAATATCTGATTTAAGCAGGCTTTGTACAAAGTAATCTCCTTCCGTAGCTTTTTCCAATGGAGGAGCAGAAGGTGGAGACAAAAATATTTTGTCTTACGTTCTCTTTTGAGGGGGTCTCAAGCCTAAAGATTTCTGGGTCACATCATAAGATCTGACCCTCCACAGAACCAGCAATGTCCTCTCACCAAAACATGGCAAATACATCCTTCACTCTCAAAAGATAATACTAGGTTCTCCCTTCTTGGCAACAGCCTGTCGTACGACCGGCCTCGATCTGCTTAAATCACAGGCCATAGTGGTCTTCTGTTTAGACGTGCCAGACGGACCAGGAGAATTGGATTGATGGTTTGAGGGCAGCAAATGTTTCTCAGCAGAAATGTCAGACGGACTGCACAAAAGACAGTGAAGTGTGATACTATTTGGATGCCTCTAAAGATGTTTTTTTCCCTCTGAGACAGGGAAGGCTCACTGAAAGGGACTCAGTCACTACTGGCTTGCATACCATCTGTTTCAGAAAAAAATGTTTTAAAGGTTTTGGGAGTAAAAGACAAACTTAATAAGACGGTATATTGTGCTGCCTCCTAGACAGAAAACACAATAGGAATAGGCACTCTTTCACAGAATTTGTCTAACACACACACACACACACACACACACACACACACACACACACACACACACACACACACACACACACACACACACACACACACACATCTTGGCAGACATAAGCAAATTTTTAAAGAAAGGTTTTCCATAGAAAAAGGAAAGATCTGTTACAGGGATACTTATCTGTCAAAAGCTGTAGTTGATGCCAGCTGCTAAAAATGATGTTGTTGGGCTGAAGTTTAAGATACTTATGTCAAGTAAAGTGTGTATACTGTCCTAACTTCAGTTCTTCATCAGGGTATATCCCACATGGTTATAGCTACTGCAACAGTGATCTAATGATCATTTGCAGTTACAAATTTGTAAGACATTATTTTAATAGCGTGGTATTACTGCAGTTTTATAAACAGGTTTTCTTCTCTATGCAATACAGTCTCACTTATATTTTGAAAATTGCTTGCTGTAATCATTTCTGGGTGTTAACTTTTACTGGAGAACCTCTTAAAACATGGACAATCACCAGTCTTCTAACAAGGTATTATTGAAAACAAATAAGGAGTTAAACCAAAGGACTAGAAGAATGACTATTTATTCCAAATTTCTCCAATGCAGACATTTGGTATGCTCCCCTTAAGTTTAATCGATCCAACGTTACAGAAGTCCATGACAGTATATTGGAAAACTGTGCCATCCTACATCAGCAAACCCACCTTGGACAGCTGTAATAAGTAACAAGATCTAAAATCTCGAAAACCACTTCCCCCCTTCTCTTGCTCTATTAATTAAACTCTGCACAGAATCATTTACATAGAAACAAACTCTTAGTTATGTACTTATCATAACGACAGATGTATGTGATCCATCTCGCCTACATTCATTACTGATGGGCTCGGAGCCGAGAATCGGCTCCAACTCGGCCGCTACAACAAGCACGAAGTCTCTTAATGGCTGGGCCAACCCTGTATCCCAGGATGCACCACACCCAAACCCCCAGATCTTGTTTGCCCCAACACATTCTTCCACCAACAGAAACCGGAAAGAGAAAACTGTAAGAGGAGAGAAAAAATAATATCCTTAGGGGAATCTAGGAATATTTGTCTCCTCCAAGTCCAGCAGGTTGGGGGAAGGAGGGTGGGTACGTAAGAATGTAGGAGAGATGGATCACATACATCTATCGTTATGGTAAGTACATAACTAAGAGATGTAATGTGATCCTATCTCGCCTACATTCATTACTGATGGGACAGCATCCCTAGCACCTGAATCCTGGGGGGCTCACTGGAAAACACTTCTGAGCACTGTGGAACCAAAGGAAGCCCGACCTCTAGATGCCACGTCCAATTTGTAATGAGAAATAAAGGTATGTGGAGAAGTCCAAGTAGCCACTGCACATATCTCATCCACAGACAGCCTAGCGTGAAAAGCCACTGAAGTTGCCATAGACCTAGTAGAATGCGCCTTCACTGGAAAGGGAAGATCCCTACTTGTCAATGCATAAATGAAGGAGATGCAATCCCTAATCCACTTAGCGATGGTGGACTTAGTTACAGAACTGCCAATTCTATTGTCCGAAAAAGACACAAACAACTGATCCGATTTCCTTTCCTGTTGTGTCCTATTCAAATAAAACCTCAATTGTCTATGTACATCCAACTGTTAAAATATGTATTCTGCTTTGTTGGAGAATTGTGGGAAAAAGACTGAAGAGACCTTAGGGAGAAAGGAAGTGTTTAGTCTCGAAGATATTCTGTCCTTATGAAAAATCAAATAAGGAGGTTTGACAGGAAGGGCTTGAAGCTCCGAAATCCTTCTGGCTGAAGTAATGGCTACCAAAAAAGCAGTCTTCCATGACAAGAATTTCAATTCGCAAGTGGCTGCTGGCTCAAAGGGAGGAGACGTTAAGGCTCCGAGCACCATATTTAAGTCCCATGGTAGAACGGGTTGCGAAACTGGGGGGGCGAATCAACCAGGCTCCTTTCAGAAAGGCTTTACACAGCCTATGACCCATGAGGGAAGGTTCATGAGCAACGTGATAATTAAAGATCGCCGCCAGTTGAACCTTTATAGTGAAGACAGCGGAACCATGTCTGAAAAGTGTTGCCAAAAAATCTAAGACCGCTGATACAGGGGCTGTAATGGGATTAAGATAACGCTACTCGGCCCAAATTGCAAGTCTCTTCCATTTACTAGAGTATATCTTCCTAGTAGAAGACTTGTGAGAAGAGGACAGAATCTGTACCACTTCCGGGGTAAGAGTATGTTGTCTGACTAAGGCAGGAAGTGGAGCAGCCAAGCAGCGAGTTTGAGAGTTCAGAGGGATGGATGGGGCTGCCCTGACTGATGAGTCAATAGGTTTGGAGCTGGGTCCAGAATCCAAGGACCATCCACAGCATACTTCCGAAGGAAGGGGAACCAAACTTGACGGGGCCAGTGTGGTGCGATCAGAATCATGCTGCTTCCCAAACAAATTGCCTTCTGAATCACTCTTGGCAGAAGAGGGATTGGAGGGAAGGCGTAGAGCAGACCGGAGGGCCAACTGTGGACTAGAGCATCCCTGGGTGACTCCCCCTGAGGAGGGATTAGAGTGAAAAAATTGCTGCATTTTGCATTTAGGGGACTGGCAAAGAGGTCGCAGCAGGGAGGACCCCAGTTGGAGAAAATCTGAGCAGCCACTCGATTGTTCAGGGACCACTCATGAGGCATCACAATAGCTCTGCTCAGCCTGTCTGCTATCACGTTGGACTTCCCCGGAATGTGCATTGCCACAAGAAAATGCCAGGAAGCGATCGCCCAGTTCCACACTCTCATGGCTTCCCTGCAAAGGGGATAGGACTTGCTTCCCCCCTGTTTATTCAGATACCAGACAACCGACATATTGTCGGAAAGAATTGCAATAGTTCCCTGGGGAAGAAAGTTGTGTAATGCCTGCAACGCTAGAAGCACCGCTCTCATCTCCATAACATTGATATGCAAGGGAGTCCCGTGATTTTGCCAGGTACCTTGGATTGTTCTGCCCAGATAATGCCCCCCCCACCACACTATCTGGGAGGCATCCATGGTTACCGTGGCAGCGGGGGACGGGGGGGGGGGATGAATGATCTCCCTTGATTCAGATTGGAGGGGAGAAGCCACCAACGAAGATCTTGTCGGCATCTCTCCGTGATGAAGATGGGATGGGACAAGGGCAGTTCCTGATATGACCACTGGACCGAAAGGAGCCAATGAAGTATTCACATGTGTAACCTGGCAAGAGGGACTAGAAGAATGGTAGCCGCCATTGTTCCCAACAATTGAAGAACCGTTCTGGCTTGGGCTTTTTTCTGGGGCAGTAAGGTCAGAACTTGGGCCTGCAACACCTTTAATCTCTCCCTGGGTAGAAATGCTTGCATCTTTAAAGAGTCTAGCTCTGCGCCGATAAAGGCAACACACTGTGATGGCAGCAATACAGATTTTGCCCAATTGAAAGTAATTCCTAGTAGATGTCCCAATTTGATGGTAGTTATCATGGCTTGAATAAGTAGATGCCTGGTGGGGGCGGTGAGGAGCCAGTCGTCTAGATAAGGAAACACTTGGAATCCTACACGTCTCAGGTGAGCAGTCACCACTGCCAAACACTTGGTAAACACCCTGGGGGCTGTAGTGAGACCAAAGGGCAAGGCCCGGAATTGAAAATGACTGGCCCCCAGCCAGAAGCGTAAATGATGCCTAGAGGCCTCGTATATCTTGATGTGATAATAGGCGTCCTTGAGATCTATGGAGCACATCCATACTCCTTTCTCCAGCAGGGGGAGAATGGATTGCAAAGTGACCATCCGGAACTTGGACTTCTTTACAAAGCGGTTCAAACGGCTGAGATCCAGAATGGGTCTCAAGTCTCCTGTTCTTTTCGGCACCAAAAATAATCTTGAGTAAGTTCCTGATCCGATCTGGTCTGCGGGGACTGGTTGGATGGCTCCTTTTCTTAGCAGCTTTGAGATTTCTAGTGCTGCTTGATCCCGTTGACTGGGTGGAACATCCAGGATTCTCTTTGACGATGGGGGCGAACGGATAAAGGGAATGGTATAACCTCCGGTGATGATTCGAAGCACCCATCGGTCCTGAGTGATGGACTCCCAGGCCTGAAGATGCTCCGAAAAACGACCCCCGACTGGCTCCGGAGATGCACAGTCGGGTAATCCCTCAGGGATGTTGGAAGGAGGAACCACGAAAGGATTCGCGGTCTCTTGTATTGCGGGGGCCTCCGCCGCCGCTAGGGCGACGTCTTCCAGAGTAATTCCCCCTTACTCTGCCTCTAGAGGAGGGGTCACTCTGATGGGCAGGGGAAGACTTGAGACTTTCTGAACCACATTTTTCCTCCCCTCTGAGCCTTGGGATAAGGTCTAGTGGGAAGAGAAAAACGAGCCCCAACGGCAGACAGTACGGGTGTCTTTCACCTTGGGTCCAAAAAGGGAGGAACCATCGAATGGGGCGTCCGTGAAAGAAGACTTGAAAGCCTCCGCAAAATGACACAAGCGCATCCAGGCTTGCCTCCTGAGGGCTACGCCTGAACTCGCTGCTCTACCCGCCCCCTCAGCTGCATAAGTTATGAGCCTCATGGACAAGTTGACGACGGAAGAAATGATAGACAGCTGGGCGTTCACAGACTGGGTCAATGCCTCAGGCAAGTTACCCGACGGGGTATCTCCCAACTCCTTTATGAGATCCCTTTGGAGCCGCTTAAAATGACACAAGTAATTCAACGACCGCAATGTAAAGGTCGCTGAAGACAGGGTACGCTTCCCATACCTATCCATGCTCCTAGACTCCTTATTAGGAGGATGGATGGAAGTAGAAGCCTCTGTCACGTCCTGCTGAGTGGCAGACGCCACCACCATGGCATCCAGAGGTACTCCCCTTGGTCAAAAACTCTTTTCCAGGAGGCACAGATAAGAATTTATTGGGGCGGCTAGGAACTGGCTCCACAGAGTCAGGGTGTTCCCACACCCTTCGACAAATAAGATCCAACAATTCATCGAAGGGTGGAGACACCCAGGAGGAGGAAGGCTGGGCTCCAAAGGCCTTGAGGAAGACAGACTCCACCTCAGAAGGGTTTTTGGATGGCCAGTCGCCCCGCTGTCTCAAGATCTCCAGGATGTTGGAGAACGAGACATCATCGGAGGACGACTTCGGGGACCCTTCTGCATCATCGAGGTCAGTATCCGAGGTGACAGACTCATTTGGGGAGTCTAAGTGCTTCCTCTTACACAGCTTCTTTCTGGGTGGCTCTTCAGGCACGGACTCTGAAGGGCCCTCAGAAGGCAGGGGACCACACAAGGAGGTGTCCTCAGGCCTTGGATCCCTACTGTCCAGAGATAGGGGGGCACCAGAAACTCTATTCGCAGTGTCCAGTGAGGGAAATGCCGATTCGGGTGAAGTCACCAAGGACTTGTCCAGAGTGCTGCTCATAGCCTCGAAGGTGGGTCACCCAGAATCGGAAAAGAGGCCCATCTCCGAAACCACGACCAGAGTCGGGGTTCCCCCTA